>NC_053164.1:31880078-32099125 GCF_016835505.1 Polypterus senegalus
TCATACCATGACAGAAGGGGGGTGGGAATGTGACTGAAACGTGTTGGGATACCATAGTCACTTCCTGGAGAGCTGCAGTGGCTGCAGGGTTTTCTCAAATATTAGCCAAAACTTCTTCCAATGGAACATAGGCTTGATTTTTAATTGGCTTGTATTTTACTTGCTTCATTTTGTTCCTTAACCTGCAGGCTAACTTAGATCCCATCTACACCTGTGCTTTTTATACAGTATCTGTCTCAATAAAAACATCTGAAAAGAGAAGCATGAAACTCTGAGAAATATTGATCCACTTTTGGAAATGCTTGTTGCGGCAGAATGACAGCACTAACAAGCCATAGCATTAAATAATGGGTTTTAATGAAAGCTAAATGGGAAACTGGCTGGAGTGAAGATGGTGGCCCCTCTGGGACTGGTTGAGACACATGAACTTATCATCTATTGGCTCGCTTCTGTTCAGGGAAAAAAATATAATAAGCAATTCACTTAACTTAGCATCACTTAAGAAAGTGGCAGAAATAAAAATCTGCAAGCACTACGGCCCTCCAGGATCTGAGATCGCCAGTCCTGCTGTAAAGACTTGGCATGGGGACTGGCTCTGCCAGTTAGCACATTATTGGTGGTCAGAGAAAGGGGCAAGCCCAAGGTACCTTGGAGATGTGGAACTGTGCTACGCGGTCGTCTAATTTGTCATGCCCTGTGATTTCTAGCCATGCAATCTGATGTGAGATCAGAAACTGCAGTCATCAAGTTCTTCCATATTTTGAATTAGTCTGAAAACCAACAGAACACTCTCTGTTTTAAGCCTCAAATAAGGCCAATTGGCAACCAACAACCCACCATGTTCCACACATTCTAATTGTACTTGACAGTCACAGGGAAGTGGCAGCTTTCCTTGCAGCACAGTACCCAAGTCAGGGGCCCACATTTACTGATGCCGGGTCCAGTTACTGCTTGCTAATTACACCACTCTGTATAAAATCGTGAAAGCCGAGCTTCAGGGTTCAAATCCTTGCCCATTAAGAGTCTGGACGTTCTCTTTGTATGTCCATGAGTTTTCCTCTAGGTTTTTTTTTTTTCCTTCCTGATGCCAGGACAGACACTCACTTCCCATTTCCCCAAACCGAATTAAGCGACTCTAAAAATTTACATATGAAAAATATGTGTCCCTATACTTTCTAAGGCTGATACCACATTACATGACTTCTAACTGTGGAGTGCAGTATGTCAGATTAGCCCACCACAGTCACTGATCTCGTTACTAAACCATGTCAATTTGAAACTCACTGCCTACGTCACATTTAGTGATCATGTGCTGACCTTTCTTTTTTTCCTTTTTGTTATGGTAAGTAAAACACAAGACATCAGACAGATGAGCCTCTCTTCTGTTTGTGCAGACCAAAGCCTCCGTGACGGAGCCAGCGCTGTACGAACGGTTAACAGGGACAGTGAGATCAGCCACAGACTCTGCCCTTTTATCTTCTTTTCTTTTCTGCTTCAGTACTTAAAACACAAGATCTGAAAGATGAGTCTCTGGTTGCAAGGTTCAAAACACGCACATTCTTAATTCCTCATTTCTATACATCTATGCATTTTACTTCCAGATGAGCATTTGTTGGTTGTCAGCTCTCATGCACACAGAACCCACCCACCCCTCCGACTAAACCTGTCTGATTTTATCGTAGCAAATCGCCTACTAGTTGGAGTGAGTAGCTGGGTATGTCATATTAGACGATAAGCTTCACAGGGGTGTGCCGCCTACTGCCTCTGACTCACTAAGATTATGTACATGAAAATTGCAGGAAACGTCATCTGGTGTTGCATAGGCTTGAGCTGCCTATCCGGATTAGGGACGCAGAAAGTCAGTGTCAATCCTGGTGGTACTGGGAGCCAACCCACTGCAGGGCACACTCATACAGGCAGTCCCAAAAACTCACACTGGTGAGTTAAAAATTGGCCTGTTTTTAACATCGCAGGAATCGTCGGCTAGAGGGGTCCTTTCATGAGATTGGCTGGCCAAGCACTGTCTCAACTCTGGAATGGCAAATTGGGGGAGGCAGCTTGATGGCCGAGGTCTCCAGGACTCTGAACAAATCTGAATCCTGTAATGTGATATCATCTACTGATTAATTCGGCTCTGTACTTGTAATATTTCTATTGCACTACTGTATTGTATTGAGGGTTAACTTGTGTCCTGTTCTGTGTACTGTATTTACCCCCCCTTTTTTTGACACCCACTGCACGCCCACCCTACCTGGAAAGGGGTCTCTTTGAACTGCCTTTTCCAAGGTTTCTTCCATTTTTTTCCCCTTGTCGTCTTGGAGAGTCAAGGCTGGGGGGCTGTCAAAGCCCATTGCGGCACTCCTTGTGTGATTTTTGGGCTATACACAAATAAACTGTATTATTGTATTGTATCCATATCGTAGGTATGTGCAAAGAGAACCCATACAATCTTTAGGAGAATATGCCCAGGCAACTAATGAACATGGGTATCAACCCTGGCACTCTGGAGCAGTGAGGCAGTCATGCCAAGCACTGTGCTGCCCTACTGCAAAAAAAGTTTAGTTTATTCTCTATTTTAACAGACTGCAGAAGCTACAGAGCCGTGCATTGCATTTCTAGTCATGGTATACCCTTGTGCCAACCATTTTTTTTCTGCTCCAAATTATCTCTCTGTACTGCTTTGGCTTAAAAATTGCAATATGCACTCAGCTACTGGGGGTCTTCTGCTTAATAAGAGCTGTAAATACACTTGTTTAAGCCTCTGCTTCAGTAAACAAAGCTTGAAAAACAATCCATCGTGCTTTATCCCACTCAACTTTGGGGAGAACCAAAGGCAAGAGCCAGCTCTGGATGAAATGCCAGCACCAGCACATGCAGGAAGATGATACTTGCTTGCTTGGTGAAGGAGCCTCTGCCAGCACCTTACCTTCATGTCATGCTGCTGCTCCTGCTCCTGGATTGTCTCCTGAACCAGACTCTGCAGCTGACATTCAAAGTTCCTGCTTTCTTCAATCACCACAAACGATTCATCTCTATAAAGAAGATGGAGAACGTCACTCTTTAGATACCAGACATTGAAAGGCTTAGATTACCATTTCACAATCCAAGCAGGATCGCTTAGTTTAGCACATGAAAGAACTTCACTGTTCATTGTGTACATGACACAGATAACCCCGTAAACCTGCCACCTTGGACAGTGTAACAGACGGCACACGTGAACTGGCATCCCGGCCAAGACTGAACAAGGATCCTTACCAGGCTGGGATGAAAGTGCAATGGAAGGTCTGGGGGAAATGCAATAGACTGTAGCTGTGGCTCTCCAGAGCTCCATTCCATAGAGGAGGTTGTCACTTTATATTATACATCAGTGATAACATCCGGTTACACTACGATTGAGATTAGGGTTGGGGAGGGTTATTTGACTCAAGTCAAGTAAACTAAGTGACAAAAACTAGAAATCTAATTGGCTGTCCAGTGGAGCTACTGAATTGAATTGCTGCAGAGGTCTGCAACTGGGCCTATCTCGGGAAATGAACACTGCTGAAATTTTTGTCCCCCAATACACTAGATGACCTTATCCCTGGACTGGGAATCCCATATAGAAACCCACAGGGCATGCTGGGACCTGTAGTCCCGTGGGACAGACCTGCTGGGTTTCGTTGGGTCCACCAGGGGTAGCTGCCAGAATTTACAATTCCTACTTTCAGGGACTTCTGTTCGACACAGAAGTGTTTCCTATGGGCTATGCCCCAGCACCGGAAATATTCCTGGGTCATAGATAAAAGATGCCACTCGATCTCAGCCAGGCAAGTCAGAGTCAGCTGAGTGGAAGATTGTCAACTTCTCGTGGAGGAGTGGAAGGAGAAGAAAATGAATATCGTTGTGATTTATAAAGAGTGTTTAAGGTGTTTGGTGCAAATAAACCTTTTTTTTATATCGGGACTTGTGTAGTGGCGCCTCCTACTGGTCAAAGCAGGTTCCACAGTTCATTTCATAAAAGTGTGTAGGTGCCATTACAACACAAAGGAAAAGCCTTATAATCATCCCCTTGAAAATATACAATGTGTGTTTCCTTTGAAAGACCTAAACAGTTTTCACAAACAGAAAACATGAGTTGAAAAATGTGGCTTTAAGAAAATAAAAAATGGGGACAAAAATGTAAAAAATAAACAAAATTTAAAGGAAAAAAATCAATTGGTGAGAACAGTTTCAATGTATAAAAGAAAAAACAAGTGAGTGACCTAATGCCTTCGACTCTGAGCGAATCACCGCAGTGGCCAGTGTTGACATCACAGAAATATGGAAACAAAACGCTTGTGTTAAGCAACTGATTTGTACAAACGTGGCTCCTAACTCTTTTATTCCAATTACATATTTGACTTATTTTCTAGTGATCACTCCAACCTTTCTGAAGGTTTATTACAACAGTTATTTACTAGCATGCCTTGGGATTTGCTAGGAGGGGTGCCATTTCATGCTTTTCCTGTGCTGAGTACTGCTGTCAGCTGCAGTTTTATTAGGGCTGTCATATTTCATCTTGGACTTTTCACCTTTCGACTATTTGCTGGTCGTACAGAAAATGATTTCTTCACTCCCGGAAAGTTCACAATTGACACAGCCTTATGGCCATTGATTTCTGACAAGAAGATTATACAGCTTACAGAAGCCATTACTTGGAGAAATGAGACCAACTGCAGGCTAAAAGGGTATACTCCAGCCTAAAATACCGTTGAAAATGATATAAAAAATTATATACCTCTAACATGCCTTGGTTTGAAGAAGCAAAGCCTGGCTGCTCCTCTTCATCAAAAGGAGCCAGTTGAGGTGGTTCGGGCATTTAATTAGGGAGGTGTATCAGGTATGTCCAACCGGGTGGAGTCCTCTTAACACCTACTGTTCCCCAACGTTAAGAAAGCTCACCAGAGACTGCAAGGCCTATCACAGCTTAGGAGGTTTGCTGTCAATCTGGAGGCAAAGGAATACTTTTATAGATTGACAATCAACTGTGTGTGTGTTATGGTAACACGTCAGGAGAGGAAAAACATCAAGTGCAGGGAGTGCATTTTGGATTAATGCAATCATTTTTTGAGATGATGATTAAATGTATTAATACTTTGTACTTTAAAGATGGTTTGACTGTAATGTTAGTCACTGTTTATTGGTAGAAGATAAGGAAGCAACTGTTTCATCTGGAGTTTCAGCAAGCTAAATTCTAATCAATAAAGTATTGTGTCATATATGGCCATCAGTGAAATATCAACCATTCAGTTTAGTTAGAAATATCGGCAATTTCCTTTCTGAATTGGAGGAAAACTAGCCGTGGGACATAGTTTACAGGTCCAATGAAGCTGTAGATTCTCAAAGGAAGCAGAGAGTCTAAACAGTCCCAAAACACTTTTTTTAAAAAGAGCTGTATTGTTTAATAAAATCACATATATCTATAACTCTTTTTTTTTTCCTTTTCTCCCAGAGCTGGAGTGCCAATTCTGCCACCCACCCCCAGATTTGTCCCAAAAACCTCACACTGTTCCACCTGAACTAGTGTGGTGCTGAGGTGTTACCCATCGCAAGGCCGCACTCGGGTCCTAATCTGGGATCCTAAGGTTGTTTGTCGTGTGGTGATGTGGCAATGCGTTGTATCAGCGTGTGCTCCTAATCCCTTTCTCCTCTCTCTTTCTCTCTTCCATATCTGAATATTTTTCTAAAAAAGTAGATTTTCTAAACAGCACAGAAAGCAATTGTTTTACACATAAAACAACATAAAACAGTTATTTATAACAAATGTCACTCTATTTTTATGTTCCATGAGCCTCTGCAGTATGTAAATTCACATACTTATTACATACCTGTTTGTCTCATCCCTCATAAGCTGAAAGGCACTTTCTGGAAAAAAAAACAACTACCTGTGTTTCGTGTTCAATTTCCAGATTGCTTGCACTCGTATCGGAGTTCGAGAAGTCAAGAGTCTGATTCAGCAATAATATACAAAAAATAAATAATGTACACAAAGTATTGTGCTTTGTGCATTTGCTTCGCTTTCTCGCCCGATGTTGATGCCATTCTAGACACTGTTTACTCTGTGCTACTCACGCACACACGAGGATCCAATGTCAAGTCAACGAATCTAACAGTCCTCCTAGCAAAGTGGGTCTACCATGAACATAATGGTGAGTTTTATCGTCATTTACAGCGGATTATCACCTTCTGCCTCAAACACCAACAGCCACCCTTAACCCCTGCTGTCGACAAGAGTTGACATCCATCCCAGAAGAGTTAATGAAGCACTTCATGCTTTGTCAGTACTGTGTAACTCCAGCCTGACATGCAATAAAAGTCCTTAAATAAAGTCTTTTTTTAATCAATGACTTTGGTAGCCATTATATTTAGGTTTTATCTGTATTACAAACTATAGCCTGAAGAATGAATGAACATTTAAAGTAGATAACACACTTTGTGGGCATTTCATACAGGAAGCACATGTAACCCTCTGAATTTGACCTCAAATTGAATTTTTTTTAAAAGAATGCATATTTTCAATCTGAATCTCAGTAATGGGCTCAGGTAACTGCCCTACAGCTAACATCCCCTAAGACATGAACGTCTCACTCCCAGTTCTTGCAGTGGTCTGTGACTGAAGCTTTAGGAAGGTAACCAAAAAATGTCCATTCATTTATCTTCTATGCCAGCTTTCTGCCCTACAAAATTATGACCAGGGAAGTTGAGTATGCCTGAACATTTTCTTCCCTAATAGACTAGGTGACAGAATTCCGGGGTTGGAACTCCTCCACAGACAACCGCAGGGCATGGTGGGATTTGTAGTCCCATAAGGCAGTCCTGTTGGGTTCCATGGGGGCCACCAGGGGGAGCTGCTGGGATGCATAGTTCCTATTTTCTGGGACTTACAGTCAACCCGGAAGTGCTTCTGACAGACTATGCCCTGGGACCGGAAGTACTCCTGTGTCTTAAATGAAGCTGCCTGACATCAGCCAGGTGAGTCAAAGTCGGGTAGAAGGGGATAAAGCTTGCCTGGAGGAGTACAAGGTGAAAGAAATGATCATTGTAAGAAGTGAGAAACATGTTATGATGCTAATAAACCCTTTTAATATATTGGAATTTGTGTCTGTGAGTTTGTGTCTAGGGTTTGAGGTGCTGCAACACTCCCCAGTAGTGACAATACTTACTGTGACTTGTTTAATAGTGCATGTCCAAGTTATGTGAACATCCACAACATAACTGCATTACTCTGTATAAGGGTAAAAACTCAATAAATATTTAGAAGATGAACAACAGCACTCCAGCATCGATTTGGCTATGGATGTAGTATAGTTCATGTTTTACCTTATACTACATGTAAAGATGCAATACTTTGTCCATAATTGACCAAAATGATCATCTTATATAAGATACAAAATAAAAAGTTTGTTTTCAAAACTGCTCATACTCAAAAGAAATTTACATAAAGAATATTCACATTCATATTTAAAAGATCCATGCCCCGAATGTTAAGAGACCTCATCCAAATCTGAGGCCCACATTGCAGCTTTACTGCTACTACCTTCAACCCAGAGTTTAGAGTAAGCAGGCCAGAAAATTAATGAACTCACATACACAAAAAAGAAGAAAACTGAATACCTAAACAGATGAATACTTAGTAGTATGTTTTCTGCTAATTTCTAGCAATTTATCAAGAAGTGAATTTCATCAACATTTTTGCAACTTTGCCATTCCTCAGACACGTGAGCCTAACAACGTTTTGTCGAGAACAGAATTGAGGTAAACGATAATGGGGGGCTAAATACCACTGTTAATTTCATTTTCCCTCTTTACCTTTAGAGTGGAGGATGCCACCCGAAGGACCTCTGACCTCTTCCACTCTGACTCCAGAAGTCCTGCTCCCCTCCATTCTTCCCGCTACTTAAGAAGAAACATTCATTTATGGACCAGCTACTGGGGAGGACAGATCCTCCTACCAGGAAGCACACACTATAGGCAGTGCAAGCCGTGTTTTGGACCAGACAGCCCTTGGATATTTCTTGACCCTCCATTCTTTTTGTTCATTAATCAGATTAAACGGGGCATCCACCAACGTGTCACGGAGGCCCAACTCTTTAACTGTTTATGTTTCTATCTGTTACATTTGTTACTTAGTTATTGAACTACTGCTTTGATTTTAAGTTATTTACATTATACTTCAATATACAGTGGAACCACAAGATACGAACACCTTTGTATACAAGAAATTCAAGATACGAGGAAAGTATGAGTGAAAAATTCTGATCTAAATACGAGCATTGGCTTGAGTAATGCGCCACGAGCCAGGCTGTGGGTATGCGTGACGCGTTTCCCGATCTGCCTTGACTCGGGGATTCATCCAAGCTGACGGTGCCAGCCCGTCAGCTCACTCAGTGTTCCTTGTTCTCCTGTAGCGTGAGGATCTACGCGTTTGTGCGCTTGTGATTCCACAAGGAATTGATTGCCCTCAAGAGGAGAGAGAGAGAGAGAGAGAGGAGTGGAGAGAGAGAGAGGCGGCGGAGAGAGAGATAAGAGAGAGAGAGAGGCGGCGCGCGAGAGAGATAAGGAGAGAGAGATGCGCACGAGAGAGAAGAACCATCAGCTCAGTTATGATCACATGACGCTCAGCAGACAAAGTGTATCCATACTACTCGTATTGCAAGACATTGCACGTTTTATCAAGTCAAAATTATTTAAAAATTTAGCTCGTCTTGCAAAACACTCGTACACCAAGTTACTTGCAAACAGTGGTTCCACTTGTATATATTATTTATCAATGTTATTTGTTAGGAAAATTGATTTTTATGTTGATATTTTTGGGGGTGCGGAACGGATTAACTGGATTTCCATTATTTTCAATGGGGAAGTTTGTTCTAGATACGAGAAATTCGCTATACAAGCTCAGTGCTGAAACTAATTAAACTCGTATCTCAAGGTTCCCCTGTATATCCATATTACAAATGAATTATTTTATGTTAATGCAGCCTGATACATTTTATATCAATTATAATTATATATTCATCACTGGTCTAAATCTTTTTTTCCCATTAGTCATTATTGATAATTCCTCTGTCTCCCCTTCCCCACAGGTTAAGAGTCTGGGTGTCATTCTTAACAGTACTTTAACTTTCAGTCCCACATCAGTAATATCTCCCGGTCTGCATATTTCCACCTGCGTAACATTAATCGTATTCCCACCTCCCTCACTCCCCACACCACTGCTATACTTGTTCATAGCCTGTTCACTTCTCGTCTGGATTATTGCAGTTCCCTTTTCTTTGGTCTTTCTTGCAAATCTATTTATAAGCTTCAACTGGTCCAGAATTCAGCTGCCTGTATCATTACTAGAACCCCCTCTTTTCACCATATCACCCCGTCTAGCAGCAGCTTCATTGGCTTCCAGTTAAGTTCCGCATTCAATTCTAAATTCTCCTGTTAACTTTTAAGGCTATCCACAACCTTGCCCCTCCACATCTGTCCGACCTCCTCCATGTTGCCATTCCCTCCCATACCCTTAGATCCTTGTCCACCATTCACTTAACTGTCCACTTCGTCCATCTTACCACAATGGGGAGCACAGCATTCAGTCGCTCTGCTCCCCATCTCTGGAACTCACTACCATCTGAGCTTAGAAATATTGAATCATTCTCACTTTTCAAATCTAAACTTAAAACACATTTGTTTAACACTGCTTTTTCTCTTTGACTACAATTGCTCTGTCTGATTTTAAATTTTGTATTTTTAGTTTTGTTTATACCTAATGTGTGTTTTATCTATTGTTCGGTGTCCTTGGGTTTTTAGAAAGGCACCTATGAATAAATGAACATTTCATCAGTTCCCACATTGTAGGCAAGATCAATCCTGGATGAGATGAAAGCCCACTGTAGGGCAAACTCTGCCAAGCACAAGCCAATGACAAAAAAATTAGCTTTACTTAAATAATGGGGGCAAGGCCCTTAACCTGCAATTGTTCCATCCTGGGTATGACATTAATCTGTATCCAGCCCTGCAAGTTGGAGGACCTGCTTGGGGGTTGGTGGCAGGATTGGGACTCCAGCCTCTGTTAAGAAACCTCACCCTGTTCAGTGTGGTGCTGAGGTGTCACCCATTGCACAGATGCACTCGGATCTCAATCCGGGTGGTTTGCCGTGTGGTGAGTGTGGCAATGTGCTGTGATCGGTGAGTGCTCCCAACCTAACCTAAGTATAAGGAAACATCATGATTAGCTAATGGCTAATAAATCTTATGCACATGAGCAATGTGTATCTGTTTTGACTAACTGGACTCATTGGAGATTATTAATGAAGTTCTGACATTCAGGAATAGACACTTCCATGACCTACAATGCAAATCATAAAATACTAAAGGCAATAACTCTACACCACGTCTACTTTGAAGTTAAAATGGTGATTACTTCCTTGCATCCTTGGGTACAAGTCCAGATTTTCTGTCCTGAAGTGTTCATGTACCATTCAAAAACACAAAAGGCGAAAAATGATGAAACCCAATGTTAGGCTGGTTAACTTGACATTTGCTTACATGCACATGCGCACTGATGGTCAGGATGCTTATGTGCCATCACACTGTTTGAACTCAAGCGTAGCGTCCTTGTTTAACAAGGAGAAGTAGGATGCCAAGAAACCTGCAGATCATATTCTGTTCCTGTTGAACTTGCTAACACTGTAGATGTTTGACATGAAAACAGTTGCCTTTAACAGAATCAATGGATTTGAAAACTGGCAGTGTTGACACTATGACAAGAATTATAGTTTAGCACTTGTGGACATGATCAAATTACAAATACAACAGTCAACCTAATGCGTGTTTAATTTTACTGCCAAATTTTACACATCAGTGCTTTGCCCTTTCTGCGGAGTCACATTTTAACATAAGCTTTATACATTACTACCATAATAATGTCAGATACATGTAATTTGATGCAGCAAGAATAATAAAAAAAATACCACCAGCACATTTAATGAACGACATTAAAAATGCATGAGTTGTGAAAGGATTCGACGTTACAACACCTAAGAGCTGTACCTGCACTTGGAATCTGACGTCGCCTTGCAGACAGGGCGTGCCTGAGCAGACAGCATATGTGGTGCGCTGGCACTAAACCGTGAAGGAGTCATGTTCTCAGGACTCCCACTTAGAGGACTGCGCACCTTACTCTGTGGGAACACAAAGACAAATCCTTTTAAATCGTATTGAAACATCTTCACTAAAAAGAGTTCAGCTATGGTAAGACCCCAATACTCACACAGGCCACCTTCAACAAGTTCCACAATTCTTTCTGACGTTTCTCCTGCAAGCTGGTTATGGTTCTCTCACTCTCTGTCATCTTTTGAATGACCCCCTCAACCTGAGGGATTAAGTCCATCACCTTTTTCCGGCACACAACTGTCTTACTGGAACATAAAAAAAGTTTCATTAGAGACGCTTGGTAAGCAACGGCAACCTCAGAGGAGAAACTCAGAACTTCCAAGGGTTTGTGCAAGTATTTGTTTTCACAGTCTAGGGACTCCAGATGACATCATATTAATTATGACCAGTCAGAAAGACTAGCTATGATGCCTGTAAACAATTAGCTGCAAACTCCACAGGCTGATAATCATTCTGTCGTTTATTTCAAGGCAACACTGATTTTCTGATAATGCAAGTTTGACCCACCTGAGATGTGCATAAAAGTCTTTCAGTTTCTTCTCATAGAAGAACACAGCTTGAACTACCAGCTTCACAATGTCTTGGCAGTCTCCAGAGCTGCGCTGGTCTATAGATTAGAACAGATCAGCCAACATTATAAGAACAAGAACTATTATAAGAGCAGACTATGTCCCTAATGGAAATAATGTTTTATGCTCACCTCTTGGCTTCTCCCTCAATCGGCGATATAGCTCCATGGCCTTTCCCTCACTGCAAAAGAAAATATACATTAAAAAAAAAAAAATCATCTCCTTAGCTGGAAATCGGACCTTTATTTGTTTATTTAGCCAACACCATCTATCCAAAGTAACTTATTAATCACAAGTGTATAAACACAAACACAGAAACACAAGTCAACATGTTTCATTGTAAGTTCAGCACAGAGAACATAAAACAGATGTCCTGTCCAAATCAGTGATTTGTCATCGAAGACACGGAATAAAGGAAGGATAAGGATGGACGGGCATCCCGATTGGGTTGGTTAATGGTACCTTTCCCGGTTGGGAGGCTGTTATGAGGGAAGGATAGCAGGGGTACTGCCTCCCTAGGCTTTGTGTTCCATGACTCACAGGTCCCGCAGTGGTAGTGCTGCTGCTTTGCAGTAAGGAGACTGTGGAAGATTATGGGTTCGCTTCCCGGTTCCTCCCTGTGTGGATAGCGCTTTGAGTACGGAGAAAAGAGCTATATAAATGTAATGAATTATTATTATTATTATTATGACTACAGCAGATGGCAGTGTCCCTCTGGTATGGCTCCCGTTTGCACAGCCGCAGGACTGCATGGGAGTTGTAGTTCTGCTGGGCAGTCCTTTTGGGTTTCTCAGGTGCTGTCAGACTCCCCTGTTACGGAGAGGTTCAACCTCAGACAGAAGTGCTTCCATGTGGCAATCTTGTTGGACTATAAGAACTCCAGAGTTCGTGTTGAAAAGCATCCGGCAGTCGGAGTTGGACAAGGCTTGCTCATCAGAGAGTGGAGGTGGAGACGGAAAGGAAAGAAGCAAAATAAAATGTTGACTGATTTATCAGGTAATTAAAACCTGTAAAAGTTTTTTTGTTTGAATAAACACTTCTTTCCTTGAACCCGTTACTGTGTGGTTTGGCTGTGTCTGGGTGTCTGGGGTGCAGGTGTGCCCACTACAGGTCGCAGTCTTCAAAAAGTAAATGAAATCTTAATAGGAGGAACTCCTCCTTTATACGCACAGTCAAAATAAACTTCAAGGCACAGCATTCATACAGATAGCAGAAAATGTTAAAGGATATGTTTGGTATTTTTCAAGTTGAAGTTATTTCTTCATAATTATGGTATGTATTTATTTGCCATATAACGTTGTGTTCTAAAGTGAAGCATTTATTCTTATAAGTTTTAAAAAATTCCTTGTCTGTTCTTGTAGCTTACAATGTGACTACCAGATTTGCGGGTCCATAGGTTAATGGAAAAGCTTGAAAACTTAACCAAATACATGCAGTTTGAAGCAGAAAAACCTTCGATCAAAGAAAGTATGCCTTCTACATTTATAAGGCATCCAAGTGATAACAAAAGGAAACTAGAAATAATTATTTAATCACAGATTCTTGGAAATATTGTACTTGAAGTAATAAAATATTTTCAGTTCACTTGCTATTAAAAACTAAAAAGACTTCATATTAGACTACAACTTTATGTGACAAATGAATGTACGCAATGATTGTGAAGCAATGACTTTGTCTTTAAAAATACTGAACTTCTCCTTTAAGGTTTATCTAACACAAGTCCGATCTCTCATTAGGAAAGTAAAAGCAGTAAGGAGAGTGAGGACAGATCAGATACAGAGTATATGCAAAGTACGGTTCAGAGACTTTTTATGGGACTGATGAAATATGGGATTAAAGCCTGAATATTTTCAGAATAACTAATGAAAATATGACTTAAACAAAATATAACAGAGGTCTTCACATTGATCAACTTATGACAGTTCTTACCTGCTCATTTTTCTATCCAAAAGCAATTTATTGTTCTTATGTAATTATAATTCTTTTCAAATGCCTACATTTGGAGTCCTGACAAGTTAACCAAATTGCTTGTGGATTACTGTACATGTCTGAGGTGAGGACTGAACTGGCTACTGTGATGAACACTCCTGAGTCTATAGCTCTGGGTCACACTGACTTATTATGATGACTTTAAGGGCAACCTTTGAGAGGTCAATGGGACACATCTGGAAACTGCTGTAGTAATTTTAGCCCAACTTTTCAAATAGTACACTGCTCAGAAAACTTAAGGGGATACTTAAATCACACATTGGATCTCAATGAACAAAATATGAAAGTGGAAAATCTTTACAGAGTAATACTGTGTAATTTGTTGAGAAAAATATCATACAACAACAGTCAATGGAAACCCTCACAAACCCACTGAGGGTCTGGATTCAACATCACACCGAAAATCAAAGTCAAAAATTGAAATCACGGGCTGATCCAACTTATGTGAATTTCATGACAGTAACTCATAATATGATTATAATATGAAGTGTGTATGGCTGCCAAGTGCCTATATGCACTCCTGACAATGTCTGGGCATGCTCATGATGAGATGGCAGATGGTGTCCTGGGAAATCTCCCCCCAGACTTGGATCAGGGTATCAGTGAGATCCTGGACAGTTTGCGGTGCTACTTGGCAGTGTAGGATGCATTGATAGTTCTCAGTTGAATTCAGGTATGGAGAAAGTGCAGGACAGTCAAAGGTATCAATGCCTTCATCATGCAGGAACTGCCTACACACTCTGGGCACATGAGGCCAGGCATTGTCCTGTACCAGGAGGAACCCTAAACCTAACCCTGCTCTCAGTTGTGAAGAGAACAGTGCATCAATGGTGGAGTTGCCAATCGTGGTATTCTCTGGCGAATGCCAATCAAGCTGCACAGTGACAGGCTGTGAGCACAGGTCCCACTATAGAGGACATTGGGCCTTTATGCCATCCTCATGGAATCTGTTTCTGACAGTTTGGTCAGAAACATGCACACCAGTAGCCACCTGGAGGTCATTCTGTAGGCTCTAGCAGTGCTCCTCCTGTTCCTACTCGCACAAAGGAGCAGATACCCATCCTGCTGCTGGGTTGATGCTCTTCTACGACCTTGTCCAGCTCCCCTTGTGTAACGGCCCATCCCCTGGTATCTGCTCCATGCTCTTGAGACCTTCTTGCAATGGCACATATGGATGGGAGCCAGACTACCTATGCAACCTGAATTAGCTGTAGGTACCGCTTCATGCTACCAGTAGTGACAATGACACAAGCAAATTGAAAAACTAGAAAAGAATCAGTCAGGAAGGGTAAGTAGAGAACAACTGTTTGTGGCCACCACCTGCAAAACCATTCCCTATTTGGGGCTTGTATTGTTGTCGCCTCTCCAATGCAACTATTTTCACTTACATTTGCACCAAGGCAGGTGCAGTTGACTCAGAATCGCTTGTGCTTCCTAACTGGACAGAATGACATCCTGGAAGCCTAACTGACTTGGTGCTAGACTGTGATGATTAAGTGTTTCCTTAATTTTTGAGCATAGTATAGTCTTGTCAAGCCAGACATAAAACAATATACAGTATTTCTGGAGACAACCATGAGTGAATGTGGCTTAAAAGTCGGTGGGAACAATTAGACAGTTCACTCAGTTTAAAATGATCTAAATCAATCAAACTCCTCACTCAAAAATTTAATTCTAAAATGCCACTTTAGCTTTTTGATTAAACGAAGGAGCAATGCTATACATCCAAGTACAAGTGTGAGAAGAGCAGATGTAACAAAACACGAAAAACGTGAAACAAGCAGGAGGAAAAACAGGGAAAGAAAACACAAAATAGCTGCCCCTGCTGCATCCCACTGCAGCCTCAATTCAAATTACCACAGAGGCAAAAACAAAGTGGAGAGAATGACTGCAACATATTAACAAGCACTACTTGATAATAATGTTCTGTACCTTTAATTCTTTGCATGACCAATCAAAGAAGCCACCTCTAATTTCTATGGTGTCTTTTTACACAGAACTCCATACTAAGGGACTATATATATATATATAGTGGCAGACAACCAGGCATCCTGCCTCACCGGGACACCTGAAAAAAGAACGGACCGGGAGAGGGGCACTGTCTGGACGCAGCCCCCCTGGATTTCATCAGGGCCATAGAAATGGAGCTGGGAAGCTCAACCCTGTGGGGATCCGTGGCCACCACCAGGGGGCGTCTGGATGGTCTTAGAGCCCTAGAGGACAGCACTTCTGCCACACCAGGAAGTGCTGCTGAACCAGGAACTGTATATGCCCAAAGTGCTTCCGGGTGCAAAGGCAGCACTACCGCCACACTAGGAAGTGCTGCCGGAAGACCATCACCAAGCACCCGGAGCACATCTGGGGCGTGATTAAAGGGGCCGCCTCACTCCATTCGAGAGCTGGAGTCAGTCGGGTGAAAGAGGACAGGGCTTACGAGAGAGGAGTGGAGGCAGCCTGAAGAAAGAGACAGGACTGAGTAGAGTGTGGTATTTTCGTGCACTGTGTTGGTGTTGTGGGGTCTGTAAGTAAACGGTGCGTGTTTTGTACATTTGGAGTCCATGTCTGTCTGTGCTGAGGCTGATCTTTCACTATATATATATATATATATATATATATATATATATATATATATATATATATATATATATATATATATATATGAACTCAGTTTAATGACTGCTCATGGTTGCTTAACTCGTAAACTGTTTTCCAGCTGGCAACCTATGTTTGAACCTATGAAATAATTTCAGCAAATTGCCAATGTTTCAATCATGTAAAAAGTATTATAAACAGATAGATAACACAACATTACCTGATAGCAAGAGGCAGAGCCAAGTAACAATATCAGTGTGTATGTGCAGAGACTAAAGGTCTGGGAGTTATACCAAGAGAGTTCAAGACTTAAATTTCCTGAGACAATGACAGAGAAAGCAACCGTTCTAAATGTTAAGTCAACTGGATTGAAGAATGTCTGACTGCCTGACTGAAAACAACACGTTTGTGATTGGACTTGTGTCTTAGATGCAAAGCAACATACTGAGTTACAAGAAAGCTAAATGTGAGATAAGTAGTTAAATGTCTGACAAATTGTTGCAACTCAATAATCCATAATGCAGGAAAAATAGTATTCAAATGGATTGGACAAACAAGTCTGCTCATTCGACTAAACAGGGAAAGGGGTAATTCAGTGAAACTGGGCACTTAACAAGTAGCAACGTCTTGTGACATACCGCGAAGGTGACTGACAAAGTGCTGAAAATTATAGATCAGGTTCCTGCCCACAAAAAAGAAACAATGTATATGAGTTACAGTTTGATGTAATTTCAGGAAAAGCAGCACACAAAGGGGTAGAAATTTCATTAGGTACTGCTGAACTGGAGGATGCTGTGAGAGCTTGTGAGATGGACTTTGAGAACGCATGAGTATTACTAAAGTCTGCCATAAATATAAAAATAAAATGCAACTTAAGAAAGGATGATGAAATGGAAAAGTTAATCTAGAAGCAAAATTCCAGAAGGTTAATGAAAAAAAGCCCAGGATGACTGTTGGAGGCAAAAAGGCAGGAGGTGTGAATGTGGTTGACACGGTCTGTTTAGCACACACACTGAAGATCATTGATCTTTTGTAGGTTATGACTTCATAAAGTAATAGTAATAGGAGTAATAGATTTATGTGAAGGGTCAACTGAAGATCTTGAGCTTGACCTTGTTTATCAGACGTTTTGTGCCAGTTGTTGAAGATTTCACTAAACATAGTGCAACAAACTGAATGTGGATGAAGCGATAAAAAAAATACATGGATATGAAAAATAACTAGATGAACATGTGCACTGTTATGCAGATGAAGGGAATAAAGCCAGCAGGGAAGTAGATATGGATGGAGTGGGGCTGGATAAAGAAGGTTGTGTCTCACTGATAAAAAACGAGTCATTTTCCTCTTGCCCTATTAAGCAAACGATGAAGCAATTTTTGGCAGAACATTCTCACAAAAGTAGCCTCTCCGGACCAGTCAACAGAAGATAGGACGTGAAAAAAATCTTGATTTGAAATACTCTCTGACGTTGAAGAGTTTACACTCACAGTCCATCCAGACCATCTCCATGTTTCCATCCCGAAGGATTCCTTTGCAATTCCACTATGTCAGTCTGAAGTGACATCATCTGCTCCTCAAGCTGCATCACTTCCTCCTGCTACAAAATAATGTATTTTATTGAGAGTGCCTTTATTAAGATGGCATTACCATACATTAAATGCTTTGGCAACAGAAATGAACAGCCAAAGAAGACACTATTGATTACAAATAAAAATCAGTTCTGACAATAGAACATTTAAAAGGAAAAAAGAAAAATAATAAACAAGAAAACCTTTAAGTTTCCCCTCTTACTTGTCCACAAATCAATGCAGTTTGTTCCATCTCCATCCAAGCAGATATCATCTTTTCAGACGCTGTTGGGAGAAGAAAAATGCACTGATCATTACAACATATTTCCTATCTGAACAGACACACATTCGGAATCTTAAACCCAGTGTGAAGTCCATTACTATATTATTAACGCAGCAGGAACGTACTGATGCCAGAAACCTTCTGTTCCTGGTATTTCTCCATATCGATCTGGACACTCATCTTGAAGAAGTCCAGCTTGGCTTTCAGTCTCTGGTTCATAGATGTCATCTCATTCTTTTGCTTGGACAAAGAACCATTGTGGCGTAGAAGGCTCATACTGTACAGGAACATTCAAAAAATAAAAACAATTTCAAACAGATGTGCTTCTGTGTGCAGGCCCTCCTGATATATGTTAAACTGACTTAACCAATATTGTTTCTAAAGATCAAATACTATTGCACAATTTTATTTAATCAAATATTTTTTTAGATGAAGATGTAGGCTTACAGGGCAGCTTTTTGCCCCTGTTGAATCCTTTGCCAGTCCTCCTTCAGTGTGCGAATTGTGTGCCAAGCCTGGCCGTAAGTCCTTCGCAGCTGACTGTACTGCAGAACCTTCTTTGGGTCCACCTCTATGGCAATTTAAGAAGATTGTCATTTTCCATAGTGAAGTTATACAGGGTAATGTAGCCATAAAAACAGTTACTTACGAACAAACTTGATGTTCTCCGGCATGGGACGTTGACTCAAATGAGGCTCATAGCTACTCTTGCTTTTGTCAAACAGGAACAGCAAAGGCATGTCTATACGTCCATCAATTAACTATGAGCAAAATTAAGTCACCCTTAGCCTAATCACCACGTGTCCAAAACATAATTACTATACCAGTTAAAAGAAAGCTTAACCTACCTTGTAGTCAACTGCACACTGTGTGATATCTTTCAGGGGGTCCAGCGGAACTCCAGCTTCCAAAAGAAGTTCCTGATTAGCTGGTTGAACTTGTGTGTCAACTGCAATGCATTCTTGCAAAGACTGAATAGTTTGCTGTGACTGGACCGGGTAAGTATGTATCTCTGCTGTCACCATGTTGAGGACATGAACCAGCTAATGTGAAGAAGACGAGGGGGATAAAATTAACAGTCTTGGACTACAAGCAGCCAGACGTTCATTAAGCTAACGAGGAAGCCTAATAAATAAACTTCTACATAATCTAATATAACAAACTGGCAAAAGAGAAGACAACCTTCACACAATTTTCTAGTAATACCAAGTATGATCTGCCAGGCATGTGGTAGGCAGGCAAATTCTGAGATCAAGTATAACTGTCCACAGTTTAGCGCCACAAGAAATTACATCATACTATAATGAGTTAAGCTTTCCCAGAAAACATATACAACAGATAAATTCATTCAACAGAAATTACATATTCTCAAATGCACTCCAATGAGGAATTTCTGATCAAAGCCATAATATATAACAACTGTGAATACAACAGCCAAACATATGCTTTACTTTCAATTCGTAAATTTTAGATACGTTTGATCTTTTTTCTCTGACAGTTGTGGTTTAAAAATAGGTAAAAATAAGAAAAAATGTTATAAAAGCAAGTGGAATTAGCTGCTTCTGTGCAATGCCCCTAAAAACCCGCAGTACTTAAAATACTTCATATTTGTAGACCTGTTATTAATTTGTGATTTACAGGTAAATTCTTTAGGACCAAAATTGGCAAAAACTGCAGTAAACAAGCTGCTACCTTGAGACTGAGAATGACATCCAGTGACTTGAAGCATCCATTGGGGCCATAAAACGGATCAGTACCTCTCTCACGCGGGTTCCACTTCAACATGATTTGCAACCAACGCTCCATTTTCTCTGCGAGGAACCTGCAGTGTGGACAGTCAGAAAATTCATTATCTTTCAACGCAAGCAGAAGAATCAGATTTTTCTTTCTAAGCTACAGACAAAAATGCATTTTTAAACCTAAAGCCATCAAACGGTTCAAAACAGGTATTTTCAAGACTGTATCTACTTCCTCTTTTAGTTCCTCTATGCCAGGGGTTCCCAACCTTTTTTCAAACCCATTTTCCCCCTGGCAACTTATTGAAAATAAATTTACCCCAGCACTATTTTGTTCAATATTTGAGTTTATGCTTCTACCATAACAAAGTGATCAACAAAGGGGAACTTTTAAGATACTGTTTTTACAATTTTTATTTTAAGTTCAAATAACAATAGCATTACCACATAATAATGCTATTTCACTTACTTAAAAACAACTAATGAAGAGCAGATACTGGTATACCAGAACAAAAACACACTGAGTCGAGGAGAACACATCATTCAGTGACATGCTTGTTCTTGCTTTTCCCCTACATTTCTGGATACTATTGGTGCAGTTGTTGAAAGAGCAAGTCTCATGTTGTCTTGGGAAACTAACCGATTTCAGCTTTTTTAAGCAAGTTTACCCCTGTTTGGGAACCTATGCTCTATGCCAACTCAGAAGAGGTCCATTTCACCTTCCTGCTGTTTCTTCATTCCAGAATGTACAGTAAGAAATTATGACTCACCTGTTAAGGTTATGTGGATATGGCAGGTGCTTGGAAAACCTCACTTCCCCAGTCAGGTCCTCCGACACTACAATATCATCCTCTTCTTTTTGTTTCAATTTGGTGTGCCTGAAAACACAGTATCAAAAGAAAAATGTGAAGTCTATTATTTGAAAATTTTATTCGACTAGTTACAGAAAGCATACAATAACATAATTACAAAAACAAAACAAATGACAAACAACATATTAACTATAAAATTTAAGTAACACGAATACACCTCTTTTAACACAACAGCTACTGTTATATCTGACTCACAGTTTTATTTATAGTATCAAAAAAAAAAGTTGGTTAATTGTCTATGTATAAAAAATGTATTCACTTATGTTTCCTTTTCCTGATGAGGGTCATGATAGTAACATTCTGAGCTAGACTGCCCAGGTCACCCCACCCTCAGGGATATAATGATTCATGCATGTCCATGGTTTGCCTCCGAGTCTAATCTTAATGAGATGTGCCTGATACAAACTTCAAGTAAAGTCTCCACTGCCTATCCCACATAAATGCCCAAATCACCTCAACAGGCTTCAATGTCCTCCCATGTTGTTAAGCTGCTCGTCCTGTCAAGGGGACTGAACTCAGCAACATTAAAACTCACTTTGACCGTTGGTACTCATTCTTTTACCCACTACTTAGAATTCATGACCAGAGGTGAGGATGGAGATGTAGGGTGACTACCAGACAAAAAACTCAGAGAACGTACCTCCTTCCTGCTTCACCTACAAAGTCTATCAAACTTATGATCATCTCTACCTTCACTAGAGAACAATATGCCGTTGTATTTGAACTCCCTCTCTCTTAAGTCAATTGCTCCCTTGTTAACTATGGAGAACAAGGCGATCATTTTGGGAGGTGCTATGACATTACATTTAGAGGCAGTAAATCTCAGCCTAACCAAATCACACTCAACTAAAAACTCATTCCACTGTGCAATGGAGAGCACAGACAGATGGCCAAAAAGACAAAATCAGCGTCTTTCCCTTGAGCATGGGGAAGGCATTATATAAATAATTTTTTATTATTATTATATTATTACCTGCAAACAGCATAAAGGCAACCCTTATATTTAAAAACTGGATACTCTCTAAGCATCAGCAGCACCTTAGTATTCTGCCCATGAAAATAATGAAAGGAACAGATGGTAGGAAGGAAGAAAGGAAGATAGGTAGGTAGAACTTTATTAGTCCCCGGGGGAAATTTGGATTTTTACAGAGGCATTTTAAATAAATAAATATACAAACACATTAATCCTCCTTTGATGAATCAATCCATTGCTTTGTTGATTTTGATGTATGTTTTTAGTTGTTATGTTGAAGTTCCTCTTCATCTTTAGCTTCCTAGCAGATGCTTGAAGGTTTTGTGCCAAAACAGATTACTTGGAGCTATTCATGATTTCATCCACCTTAACTAAAGCCCCAGTTCTAGCAAGAGCATAATGCTGCCTCCAATATGTTTCACTGTGGGTATGGTGTTCTTTTGATGATGTGCTGTGTTGTTTTTGAGCTTAACATACCTTATGGAATTATGGCAGAAAAGTTCAACCTTGATCTCATCAGACCATAATACATTTTTCTGCATGGCTGTAGGTATACCTTTTTGCAAAGTTTAGCTGAACCTGGATGTTTTTCTATGTGAGAAAAGGCTTTCATCTTGCTACCCTACCCCACAACCCAGACATATTAAAAATATGACTAACTGTTATCACACATTGCTGTAGGCCTCCCTGACCAGTTTTCTCCTTGTCTTCTCATCAATCTTGCAGAGACACCCTGATCTTGGCACAGTCACTGTTGAGTCGTATTTTTCCATTTTTTGATGACTGCCTTCACCATGCTCCATGGGATGTTTAACGCTTTGGATACTTTTTGTACCCCTGTCCTGACTGATACCTTTCAATGATGAGATCCTGCTCATGTTTTACAAGCTCTTTGTGGACCATGGCTTTTGGAGTATCTTGCAACCAAAAGGACATCAGGATAATCCTACAGGAACAGCCAAACTTTACCTGAGCTCAATAATAGCCACTTTAATTGATGTCAAGGATATACTAACTACTGTTCGAGATGAGACTTATTGTGACTGGTTAATTCTGAACACAGCCACATCCTTGGTTATTAAAGGTTGTGCACACTAATGCAACCAGCTTTTTGTACGGTTTTTTCCACTTTTTCACTAAACAGTTTCTAATTTGTTTTCACCTTCTTTGTATAGATGGCAATTTTGCAATAAAGGTGAAATAGTTTCTGACTGGATTTATCTTGGCTTCAGTTTTTTATTATACAAACTGCAATTTTGCCAGGGGTGTGCAGACTTTCAATATCCACTGTATTTCAGAATGTAGTTGTAGAATATTGGAGTCAATTAAAAACACAAGTGTTACCTTTTAAGAAAATAATATGCTGATCAGAGGCAAAATTTAACATAACCATATTAGATCCTAAACTAAGAAATATGTTCAAATACATTTCTCCTTTTCTGTATAGCATCTCATATTTGACACTCTCTAGCCAATATCACACTCATATACAAATATAGGGAATAAGTGAATCAACCTTTCTCTTCCTGAAATTGAAATGTGCAATTTTCTGCAAAACCTTTTGGTACTTTACAGCATACTATGCTGCTCATTTTATGAATTCTACATCTTTGAATATTAATAATTTTACCTGAAATGTGATTGTAGTAACTAT
This sequence comes from Polypterus senegalus, assembly GCF_016835505.1. NCBI lineage: Eukaryota > Metazoa > Chordata > Cladistia > Polypteriformes > Polypteridae > Polypterus > Polypterus senegalus. The sequence goes on from NC_053164.1 coordinate 31,903,493, forward strand.
ACGTCAGGAGATAATTTTTCTGCTTTAGGATATCAAGTGCATGCTCGGCAGCAAACTATGTCTGTGCAACAGGTTTTTAAATTAAGCCACCTTAGTGAAATGGGACTAACTACTCATTACTCTTTTAATGCATACTAAATATTACCATTCTTACACTTGGTGGGAAATGGAATATCATAGAACAAGAACATTTTGAGGTTAGGGACTGCATACTAATGAATCTGAATGAGTTAACCAATACAGTGGTGTGAAAAACTATTTGCCCCCTTCCTGATTTCTTATTCTTTTGCATGTTTGTCACACAAAATGTTTCTGATCATCAAACACATTTAACCATTAGTCAAATATAACACAAGTAAACACAAAATGCAGTTTTTAAATGATGGTTTTTATTATTTAGGGAGAAAAAATCCAAACCTACATGGCCCTGTGTGAAAAAGTAATTGCCCCCTGAACCTAATAACTGGTTGGGCCACCCTTAGCAGCAATAACTGAAATCAAGCGTTTGCGATAACTTGCAATGAGTCTTTTACAGCGCTCTGGAGGAATTTTGACCCACTCATCTTTGCAGAATTGTTGTAATTCACCTTTATTTGAGGGTTTTCTAGCATGAACCGCCTTTTTAAGGTCATGCCATAGCATCTCAATTGGATTCAGGACTTTGACTAGGCCACTCCAAAGTCTTCATTTTGTTTTTCTTCAGCCATTCAGAGGTGGATTTGCTGGTGTGTTTTGGGTCATTGTCCTGTTGCAGCACCCAAGATCGCTTCAGCTTGAGTTGACGAACAGATGGCCGGACATTCTCCTTCAGGATTTTTGGTAGACAGTAGAATTCATGGTTCCATCTATCACAGCAAGCCTTCCAGGTCCTGAAGCAGCAAAACAACCCCAGACCATCACACTACCACCACCATATTTTACTGTTGGTATGATGTTCTTTTTCTGAAATGCTGTGTTCCTTTTACGCCAGATGTAACGGGACATTTGCCTTCCAAAATGTTCAACTTTTGTCTCATCAGTCCACAAGGTATTTTCCCAAAAGTCTTGGCAATCATTGAGATGTTTCTTAGCAAAATTGAGACGAGCCCTAATGTTCTTTTTGCTTAACAGTGGTTTGTATCTTGGAAATCTGCCATGCAGGCCGTTTTGCCCAGTCTCTTTCTTATGGTGGAGTCGTGAACACTGACCTTAATTGAGGCAAGTGAGGCCTGCAGTTCTTTAGACGTTGTCCTGGGGTCTTTTGTGACCTCTCGGATGAGTCGTCTCTGTGCTCTTGGGGTAATTTTGGTCGGCCGGCCACTCCTAGGAAGGTTCACCACTGTTTCATGTTTTTGTCATTTGTGGATAATGGCTCTCACTGTGGTTCGCTGGAGTCCCAAAGCTTTAGAAATGGCTTTTACCATTTACCAGACTGATAGATCTCAATTACTTCTGTTCTCATTTGTTCCTGAATTTCTTTGGATCTTGGCATGATGTCTAGCTTTTGAGGTGCTTTTGGTCTACTTCTCTGTGTCAGGCAGCTCCTATTGAAGTGATTTCTTGATTGAAACAGGTGTGGCAGTAATCAGGCCTGGGGGTGGCTACGGAAATTGAAATCAGGTGTGATACACCACAGTTAGGTTATTTTTTAACAAGGGGGCAATTACTTTTTCACACAGGGCCATGTAGGTTTGGATTTTTTTCTCCATAAATAATAAAAACATCATTTAAAAACTGCATTTTGTGTTTACTTGTGTTATATTTGACTAATGGTTAAATGTGTTTGATGATCAGAAACATTTTGTGTGACAAACATGCAAAAGAATAAGAAATCAGGAAGGGGGCAAATAGTTTTTCACACCACTGTATATCTCTACCTTTAATTTAAGTAAACGTTTGTTGGATGATTCCTGGGTGTGTAGTATTTTAATAAGCACTATCTAGATAACATGTACTTGACAGTTTATTTAGTCATTTATTTTTAATAAGACAATGGATTTGTAATAAAAATCTGTAACAATTGGAGTAATAGAGTATTGATCAAGACAACAATATGCTGACTGTTAGTAACTTAATTACAATTTGATTAAACGGCATTGCATATTTCATCATGATTAATAATGCTTAGGCAATCTTGGTCCTGGGCAGTTTTGACTGTTAGACTGTAAAGCACAGGTTTTATCTCAGTTCCAACCAGTGAACTACTGCATGGGCAAGTAAGTGGCATAACCTGCAAGGGCCCCAGATGCAAAAATATGAACAGACAAACAGATAATACTTTGTCCCCAAGGGAAAATTAAAGCTATTAAAATACACCTAATATAATCAAATTTTGTAGTTTAAATAATAAAAATGCCCAATCTTAGGTGTGATACAACATAAAAAACGTAATTAAAATGTTTCCTTCTGAAACTAACACACCACCTGCCCTTCAGAACAAGTAATCCGCCTGAAGTTAAGCATGTTTGGGAATGGCCGGTACATGGATGGGAAACAATCTAGGAAACCTTGGGTTGCAGCTGGAAGAGGTGTTGGTGAGGCCAACGGGGGCACTTATCCTGGGGTCTGTGTGTGGATCCCAATGCCCCAGTCCAGTGACAGGGCCACTGTGCTGTACAAATAGGGCCATCTTTTAGATGATTTGTATTATCAATGTCCTGACTCTCTGTGGTCATTAAAGATCTGTGGGCATATTTCAAAAAAGTAGGGTGTATCCTGATCTCAAGGCTAAATTGTCCATCACAGACAATCCTGTCCATTCTGGCCCCCTAATCATCCCATGTTTCTGATTGTCTTATTTTCTCTCATTCCTTCACCACTTAATAGCTAATGTGTGGTGAGAGTAATGGCTGCCGTTGCATCATCCAGGTGGGTGCTGCACATTGTTGGTGATTGAAATGGTTCCCCTTCTGTCTAAGTGCCTTGAACAGTGAGAGTAGTGCTATATAAATATAATAATATTACTAATAATGAATTATAACTAATAAAGAATAAACATACCAAAGCAAAAAGCCAAAGAATTAAAAAAACATGTTCTACTTTATTGCAAAAAGAATTGATTCCAACAGAAGTGTGCAATCTATTTTACTTCTACAGTGGCTTGAGTACACTACAACTATTACTAGTGGAAACTGGGCTTAATAGCAGGTTGAGGAGACCCTGGAGAAGTGGAGATATGCTCTAGAGAGGAGAGGAATGAAGGTCAGTAGGAACAAGAGAGAATACATATGTGTAAATGAGAGGGAGGTCAGTGGGATGGTGAGGATGAGGGAGTAGAGTTGGCGAAGGTGAATGAGTTTAAATACTTGGGATCAACAGTACAGAGTAATGGGGATTGTGGAAGAGAGGTGAAAAAGTGAGTACAGGCAGGGTGGAATGGGTGGAGAAGGGTGTCAGAAGTGATTTGTGACAGACGGGTATCAGCAAGAGTGAAAGGGAAGGTCTACAGGATGGTACTGAGACCAGCTATGTTATATGGGCTGGTGACGGTGGCATTGACCAGAAAGCAGGAGACAGAGCTGGAGGTAGCAGAGTTAAAGATGTTAAGATTTGCATTGGCCGTGACAAGGATGAAGAAATGAGGACATTAGAGGGTCAGCTCAAGTTGGACGGTTGGGAGACAAAGTCAGAGAGGTGAGATTAAGTTGGTTTGGACATGTGCAGAGCAGAGAAACTGGGTATATTGGGAGAAGGATGCTAAGGATAGAGCTGCCAGGGAAGAGGAAAAGAGGAAGGCCTAAGTGAAGGTTTATTGATGTGGTGAGAGAGGACATGCAGGTGATGGGTGTAACAGAACAAGATGCAGAGGACAGAAAGATATGGAAGAAGATGATCCGCTGTGGTGACCCCTAACAGGAGCAGCCGAAAGAAGAAGAAGAAGTTTCCTCCTGTACTCAGATGAGGAGTACCTCTCTTCTTCCAGGATTTCTCAACATTCTAGTTATTTGTCAAAATAAACAACTTTACATTCTTATGAAAGAAACTCTAGAATTAGCCACAGACTTATAAACAACACTGCCCAATCCTGTTATGATTGGTCCACTCACATTAACGTCTGGTGCAAGTCCACATTCTGACCAATGGACTATTCACAGCACGGAATATTCCTGAGATTCTTTCTTAGTCCTAACACAGGAGATGGCCAGGTCTAGTTTAGCAGGATATTTGCTCCAGTTTTTGCAAATATGTTCAATTTAAATCAATTCATTATTGCATAGCACTCTGTGCACCGTAAAATGCTCAGATAGGCATGCACATGTTTCCAGGTATAATTCCATTGTAATATTAAACTGCACATCATTTACATAAATGAACACACATATTAGGTTCAACACAAAGTAAAACACAAAAATTTCAATCAACATATAAACCATAAAAAGTTTAAGTACCAGGGTACTGGTTGCCAGTTAGGCAAGAAAGGCCTGAAACCAGTGATGCACTCAAAAACCAATGTGCCAAAACTCCAGTAGTCTACAGTTGTGGTGTATTTGCGTTGTTCTAAAAGCTCAGGTGCCTGTAAAGAGAGTCAGAGTTATGAGTATTGAATAACATAAATAATGTATAATGTATCTGATATATACTCTAGGCCAGTGGTTCCCAATCTCGATCCACGGGACCCCCTGTGATTGCAGGATTTTGTTACAACCAGATTCACAATAACTGATTTCATTTATTTGGTTTTTCTTTTAATTTTTCCCTTCTCTTATTCAAATTCATAAAAGTACAGCAGTATGAGTTTTGCATTATAAAACATTAGGAATATTTATTTTTCTATAGCTTTAAATACTTAATTCTTTTTTTTGTTGTTTCCTAATATTTTTCCCTTATTCTGTGTAGTCTGCTCCCTTCATTGTATCCTAATAGTGACAATTAAAAACAAGCAAAGCAGATACTCAGGCTAACAACACTAAACAATAATGGCTACAACTGCTTCAGAGTCGGACCCACTAATTGGTCAATAATAGAAAGGCAGAATGGAAATCATTCTGAACATAAAAAATATAACATATAACTGCTTAATTTTTATTAAACTGTATTAGCACACTTACTTTTGTAGTTTCTTCATTGACCCCAAAACAAAGAAACTGGGAAATAACGCCTCACTTAATTAGACTAGGAGTTTGTAGGAACAAAATCCTGCTGTACCAGGGAGTCCCTAGGACCGAGTTTGAGAACCACTGCTTTAGGCAAACCTCCAAACACAAACATAATATCAAGTGAACCTCAAACATAATTTATTTATTTTTTAATACAGGAGAGGATCAAAAAAGTATAAAACAATTAAAAATCATGCTAAACTTTTGGGCCTTGGAAAAAAAGAATCAAACTCTATTTGTCTGCTGGTGTGGCTCATTAATTTGTCCCCTTCTCCAGCACCCCTTCTCTCTCTCTCTCCCTCAGTCCATTGAGTTTTAGAGTCTAAGAGAGTCTAAGAATTCTGGCCAATGGTGGCCGACCTGTTTTTCACTTTGGGAACAGGATAACCACCTTACAAGTTCCTATAACGGCTCTTGGGTGTTTTTGCAGGCTTGTAGCCTGAAGATGACCATAATTTAAGGAAGTTCCCCTGGTACCCTCTCAAATAGACAAAACAGACTCATCTGGTATTACATTTTGCATGCTTCAATGCCAGAGAGAAATGAATTGCTTACTTTTCTTAGTTGTACCATTAAAAGGTAACATTGTCACACCTTTCCTGGCTAGGAACAATATGTTGCAAGTTGTCATTCTGAAGATTGCATGCCTTCTTTGCAGATCAGCTTGGCTTAACTCTCTCTTTCTCTGTTGCTATCTCTGGAATTCCTTCTAGGACATACTGTACACCTTCAGAGATTAGGGTAGTGTCCCTGGAAGTGCCTCCTTCCCATACTGGAACATACCAATGCAATCTCATTGTCAATGGGGGCTTAACCTTTTCCTTTAGCTATTTTCCTGGGCCCTTTCAATATTGTGTTAAATAATTGTACGGTTTTCATCCCATTAGATGACCAGGTTATCCTCCACAATTCATGAACTTCATATTTAAAAGTGTGCTTTGTCAGATGTAAATCCACTTACAAGGTATTGTAGCGTTCCCACAAAAGAGGTACAAAGGCTGCTCTGGTCCAATTCTTTAGCATAGCCAAGATCAATAATCTTATGGATTAACTGCAATGATAGAAATCATGGTGCTACATCAGGAAAGCAGGAAATGAGAACAAATTTAAGAAGAAAACATTTTGCCATGCACCGTATGTATTTTTGCATGCGTGTATGCAGGAAAGTAATGATTGTTTAATAAAATAGATAAGGTAAAGATTATTTGACTGCCTTCCAAAAAAATTGTTTAAAGAGATGCAGTGAATTGTCATTTGAGTTCTTACTGTTGAAAGACTTGGGAAAACACATGCAACACTATCAACATTAAAGCTATAAAACTATTTTATAGTATGGTCGGTATAATGACATATAAAGATTGCTTAAAAAATAATAGTGATAATTCAAGCAAAATTACACCTTTCATTTAAAAGATCACAATATGCAAGCTTTTGAGGCAACTCAGGCCCCTTCTTCAGGCAAGATGTAAACATGACACGGTACACCCTAGTACTTAAAAAATAATACAAATAATAGGAATAGAATTAATAATAGAATAATAGAAAAGCCATAAAATGTTCTTCATAAAAGTAATTATAACATAAAATTATTTGTAGGCAGAGTTATTTGCTATACTTACTCGCTTCTCTCCCTGCTGTAGAACAATATTTTCTGGCTTTAGATCCCGGTGAATGATTCGATTTTCATGGAGATAGCGCAAAGCAGAGGCTTAAAAAAGTAGAAGAGTTAATTTTTTTGAGAAATTAGAGGCATATAGTATGAGCCAGATGGCGCAAACTAAACTTGCATCTAATACTTAAATGATAAACCTCTCTACATCAGAAAAAACATGATTTACACATTCATGCAGGTAATTTTTATTACTATATGTTTGTGAAACTGGTTCCAAAGGATTGACAACCTTGGTGTGAACAGATTGACCGTTCTACTATGTGTCATTTTTCCTAAGCTACTGACTCTGTTACTCCAATGGAAATGCAGAACGGAAGGATCATTTCCTGCTAAGAGGAATTCTCAGTATCAAGCCCCCAATGTACAGATGTGAAAAGGATTGTGGGCATCTCAGGAAAACACTTTTCACTCAATTTAATTTGGACAATAAAATAAAGTGGAAATTGCTCAATCCCATTTTCCTGCTTCAACAACTCTAAGTTTACCAAGAATGGTAGTGTGTAACGCTGACTAACATCCTGAGCACAAGACACATACAATCATAAATGTTACAGAAGTGGCCAAACTGAAGGATATATCTGAAACAAAAAGTATATTAAAACGCTCATCAAACTTAACAACATTATTCTACCAATGGTATAAAAATGTTCTAATTTTTAATTCATTGCATATTGTTAAGTAATGTACCTTCTTGTTGTCATGCGACTGGGAAAGTTATATTGATTAAATCAATTTAACTTTCCATGAGGGCGATATTACCTGCTGTAAATCTTTTTCTTTTAAACTAAACTGACCTCATCTTTAGGAAAAAGAAAACATTACACACATAAAAACAACAGGGTGGTGTTAAAAAAAGTCAATTTGCTATGTAACAACCACCTTGGGAGACCATTTCATTATCAATGCCTATACAGTATATACAAAAAAGTACAGGGGCAATTAACGTTATATTTAAAATTTTATGTAGCAAGATGTAATGAGATTATAAGTTTAATATGTCACTATACACATACAGTGGTGTGAAAAACTATTTGCCCCCTTCCTGATTTCTTATTCTTTTGCATGTTTGTCGCACAAAATGTTTCTGATCATCAAACACATTTAACCATTAGTCAAATATAACACAAGTAAACACAAAATGCAGTTTTTAAATGATGGTTTTTATTACTTAGGGAGAAAAAAAATCCAAACCTACATGGCCCTGTGTGAAAAGTAATTGCCCCCTGAACCTAATAACTGGTTGCGCCACCCTTAGCAGCAATAACTGCAATCAAGCGTTTGCGATAACTTGCAATGAGTCTTTACAGCTCTGGAGGAATTTTGGCCCACTCATCTTTGCAGAATTGTTGTAATTCAGCTTTATTTGAGGGTTTTCTAGCATGAACCGCCTTTTTAAGGTCATGCCATAGCATCTCAATTGGATTCAGGTCAGGACTTTGACTAGGCCACTCCAAAGTCTTCATTTTGTTTTCTTCAGCCATTCAGAGGTGGATTTGCTGGTGTGTTTTGGGTCATTGTCCTATTGCAGCACCAAAGATCGCTTCAGCTTGAGTTGACGAACAGATGGCCGGACATTCTCCTTCAGGATTTTTGGTAGACAGTAGAATTCATGGTTCCATCTATCACAGCAAGCCTTCCAGGTCCTGAAGCAGCAAAACAACCCGAGACCATCACACTACCACCACCATATTTTACTGTTGGTATGATGTTCTTTTTCTGAAATGCTGTGTTCCTTTTACGCCAGATGTAACGGGACATTTGCCTTCCAAAAAGTTCAACTTTTGTCTCATCAGTCCACATGGTATTTTCCCAAAAGTCTTGGCAATCATTGAGATGTTTCTAAGTAAAATTCAGGCGAGCCCTAATGTTCTGTTTGCTTAACAGTGGTTTGCGTCTTGGAAATCTTCCATGCAGGCCGTTTTTGCCCAGTCTCTTTCTTATGGTGGAGTTGTGGACACTGACCTTAATTGAGGCAAGTGAGGCCTGCAGCTCTTTAGACGTTGTCCTGGGGTCTTTTGCAACCTCTCGGATGAGTCGTCTCTGTGCTCTTGGGGTAATTTTGGTCGGCCGGCCACTCCAGGGAAGGTTCACCACTGTTCCATGTTTTTGCCATTTGTGGATAATGGCTCTCACTGTGGTTCGCTGGAGTCCCAAAGCTTTAGAAATGGCTTTATAACCTTTACCAGACTGATAGATCTCAATTACTTCTGTTCTCATTTGTTCCTGAATTTCTTTGGATCTTGGCATGATGTCTAGCTGTTGATGTGCTTTTGGTCTACTTCTCTGTGTCAGGCAGCTCCTATTTAAGTGATTTCTTGATTGAAACAGGTGTGGCAGTAATCAGGCCTGGGGGTGGCTACGGAAATTGAACTCAGGAGTGATACACCACAGTTAGGTGATTTTTTAACAAGGGGGCAATTACTTTTTCACACAGGGCCATGTAGGTTTGGATTTTTTTCTCCCTAAATAATAAAACCATCATTTAAAAACTGCATTTTGTGTTTACTTGTGTTATATTTGACTAATGGTTAAATGTGTTTGATGATCAGAAACATTTTGTGTGACAAACATGCAAAAGAATAAGAAATCAGGAAGGGGGCAAATAGTTTTTCACACCACTGTATATCTTATAAATCTGCCTTTTTCTACTCACATGCACAGTTGACACAAAGCCAGATTTAGCTCAGGGGTTCACTATATAGAACTGCTAGGCAAGCATTAAAAAAGACAAGGCAGATAGATACAACTGCAAAATGGACGGACAGACTGAAAACTGCTGAATACTATTTTTGTCTGTCAAAGTCAGCATGAAACCGTATACTCTCATTGCCTTGTTTGGAATTGCATAATTCACCTAAGTGGGGGCCTGCACGTGAAGAAAGAGTATTAATTCTTGGAACATTGCCCAGCACACCTTTGAAGCCGACAGACAGATAGGAGATAACGTCATCCGATCCTAAAAATTCTTCCACTGCAATGGCAAAAATGGCAGACTCTACAAATTGGGCCCCCTCTCCCAAACGTCTTGACATTGGCTTCCTTTGTCTGTTATGCAGCGTAAGCCATCATTAAACAAAGCTAAGTTATTTCGCCTATGTGATTTCTTACCGCCGTATCACTAAGGGAGGGGTATCACCTTTTTATATTGTACCTATATAGATTCAGGTTATGTAACACACCGCAATTACAAAATAAGTAATTCCCAGGGAGCTAATGCCCCCTGTTGTATACACAAGATCAAAAGTACAAGGATACAGATTTTAAACTACCTATGCATTTCGTGAATTATCCAATGAATTAAGTTTACACTTCTTCCCTATATCACATCCAGAAAATAAAGCCTGATAGAAAATTCCCTAGACTAGCCAACTTAAACCTGATTTTCCCTGCACTTCCAAAAGTGCATGTGCTGACTATTATGAGTAAGCAAGTAAAATCTACAAGGATAAAAACCAGGTTATGTTTTCTTAGGTGTAAAATCTCAAAAAATAGCCTTGAAATAGACTGCTTCCCTGTTGTGCACAAAATGTTACTGGAAATGTTCCCTTTAAAACTGTATCAGATTAAACAGGTATGTGAATGTTATGTTATTTAAACACATCTAACATTCAATGCTTAATATTATCCAAAAATATTCAAACAGGTCCCACTGGTGAGCTATAAAACAATCTCTAACCTCTGTTAGCAAAAAAAATAAATCTGGTATTATGAACATTTTTCTTCTAGTTCAATGAATTTGGTTAACAATTGTTTCACCTCATCATTGTTGCCAGTACTTTCTAATCCAACAAACTTCCTGTACTCTACTGAAAATTAGTTTGTTTTATGTCAAAAATATAGAAATTTAAAAACGGCATACACAAAATAATACCAAAATATTGCATTTTATCTAATAACAGTTTTCTACTTTTGACACATTGATTTTGCAAATATTTTAGCATTTTTCATCATTATGGGGCTATAACTTTATATTACAGCACAACTGAGCAGAATAAAGCAATAATAAACATGATATTCCAAGGCAGCTACTCTTTAACTTTACTTTTATGAATTAGTGTGGATAGTTTCTTCTCAGCAATGAAAACTGCATCTTCACCAAAGACTCTGAAACTGGGAGTAATTTAAACGGTAAATTGATATAAATTATACAAATGTATGATCAACGTGTTGTTGAAACATATATTCATCCACCAAACTTAACCAAAAGTTCTAGGTCAAAGATGTTGAAATGAGCACTGCCCATGCTTTTGCTTCACTCAGCTTCTTAAACATAAGCTAAGGCACAAAGGTGTATAGAGTTGGTCATAATTTGATGGATGAATCACACAACCACAGCACTAGATTTATTACACAGATTATGTGCATAAGCTTAGCATGAAGGTACTTCAGGTTCAGTAAGCAAAACATAACAACTTATTTGAATAAAAATCATTAGAACCTGTTCAAGAAATATTTATAATGTCTCTTATGTACAATTTGACTGGAGCTTTAAGATTTCAGCCACAGTGGGCAGCGGCTCACTGCATGCTCACAGTAGAAACTTTGTAAAGGAGCTGTGTACCCTTACCGATGTCAGACAGAAGAATAAGGACTGATCCTTCCCGCATTCCACAACAGTTCTCCATCATGTTCAGGTACTATAGTAACAGAAAGAGAGAAAAGAAAGAGGAGACGGTAACATATAAAAATACCTTGGTTTCATAGGGGTCAAACAATAGATTTCCACCAGTAATGCAGGGTTTCATGTGGTGTGTTGTCTTCATGGTTAATATTGGGGACATCTCACCAGGTATGTGAAACACCTCTGGCCACAGCTGGGAGTGATATCCAGATGTCCAAGTGATAAATAAGTATATGCATAAATTGTAAGATAAAGTGTTGGGTTTGTATTCAGAACTCCTCCATGTTTTACATGATTGTTCATATGCTGTAATTTGAAGGGATGAGGAAATTTAAGACATGGCTTAAAACACTGAACCCAAAGGCAAACTACATTTATATTGGAGAGGCACTGATGCTGAGAAGAGGCATGCATACCTTGTATGTAAGGAGGTTGTGTTATGTTAGGATAGGTCATATTTAAAAGTTCATGTAAAATATTAGAAATCAATATTGTCAAAAATATAAATTCTGGAATTGCTCGTCCATGGGAAATAAGCATATATAAAATCATTAATTGACAGAAATTTGCTATAATGCTAAAAATTCTTTATTCATTTTGTCATAATCTTTACCCATTTTGTATAATTTAGGCTTGCAGTGTTTTATTAATAGTAAACATAAAGTAGTTGCATACAACATTTCCGTTATAGCAGTAACAAAAACCATGCTGTATTCTACAGATGGGGATGAATTTACAGTAGCATAATGTGTAAATACACATTATTTACAAAAGTGGGCAGGCTCAAACTGGTGGATGGTGGCCAATTTATGTGGGTAACACTAAGTAAAAGTCAAATTGGAAATGACTCATATTTTAGTAAAGACATTCGGGTTTGAATAAAATGCTTCAAGAATAGAGGTTTGACAGTATTAATGTGTAACGACCCTTCAGTGGAGGCTGAATAAGCAATAATTAACACATTATTAATAAAGCAAGATTAGATGGGAATGATATAGGAATAGTGACTATAATTATGCAGATATAAGTTGGAAGACCCAGCAAATATTCACAGAATTCATAGATAACATCAGTATGTATGGTAAATGCCAACAAGAGAGGTCTATTTACATTTTTGAATCTGTAATAATGAAGATAGAATGCTGAACATAGATGTCATTGAACTCTCAGAATCTTCAAATCATGATATATTTCAGACTGCTTTGGCAGAGCAAATACATTATAATAAATTAAAACTATTAATGTTAGTAAAACACATTTTCAGCAAATTTGTCAATTTCCTAAAAACATAATATCCAACATATTTTATCATTTAAAAGGTTGAGCTAATGAATTGGACTTAAAGATATTCTTCATATATCTTGTAGGATTACTTATTCCCAAAATTTAGAAATAAAGTTGAATCTAAAATCAAATTAATATGTACAAGTAAAGTTAATCCAGTGCTAGCCCTAGAGATTATGAGGGAATAAAAGCAACATTTTAGAAGTAAATTAGAAATACAAAAATGCTCCCAGAGATGAAAGTGGCTTAAATTCAAAGGTCAGTATAACAGAGTCTTTCAGTATTTATCAGTAGGGCCCACTGAATCAATAGGGGATGTGTATTAAGAGTAAAGGGGAAATTAAACCCACAGAAAATCAAAGAATATATTACCATTATTTGCTAAACTTTAAAGAAATCTGATGGACTACATATCGCATATCCAAGAGTGCTCAAGAAAACTAGTAATTATTTACGATAACTAAATAATTTTAAATTGGGATAATTTTTTTAAAAAGAACAGATGTGTTTTCCTATAGTATTAAAAAGAGGTAATTCAATAGCCAAACTTGTATTACAAGAAAATTAAGCAGTTCATTTAAGACAAACACGATGAACTCATCAAGTACAAGTGGATTAGCAAACTGTCAATATGAGTTTCAGACGGCAGAGTTTGTTTTTCACTAACGTACTAGAGATTTATGAAACAGCAACAAAATATTTTGATAGCATAGGTGGTTGTGACATTATTTATCTTTTAAAATACTTTTTTTTTATCAAGTACCTCTGTGATGCCCCATGGGGGACTGAACAGTGGCAAGTGAGGAGAAAACAACGGATTTAAAGTGCAAAGGTCCAATTTTAACATCATAACTGCTAACAGAATCAATCAATCAATCAATCAACATTTATTTATATAGCACATATTCATACAAAAAATGTAGCTCAAAGTGCTTTACAAAATGAATAGAAAAATAGAAGACACAATAAAAAATAAACATATGTCAACATTAATTAACATAGAATAAGTAAGGTCCGATGGCCAGGGTGGACAGAAAAAACAAAACAAAAAAAAAACTCCAAACAGAACGCTGTCAGTTGCTATTACCGGCATGCCCAAAAGACATCCTTTCACTTCATCAACCAATTCGGGGAAAAAATGTTCTGTGACACTTTAATAATTTACTCTACGTATTATAATTCAAGTTGAAAGCTATAGAAAATATTTTTTTTTTTCAGAAAATATACAAAATCAATATCCCTCTACATACATGTTATGTGATACATGTTGATTATGCTAGATAGGTTACAAAAAATGAAATCATGAAAGGCCTCATACCGTGACTTTTACGTAAATATGTAATATATATATATATATATATATATATATATATATTTTTTTGTAAGTGTACAGGTAACAAGAATTAAAACTTTTTTTGATTTTCATTATTTTTACAAATAGACCTGAAGCCTGTGATAAAAGTCAGTAGAAAACCTTGAAAACAAATGACTAATTCTTAAGTCATTCAACAACATAAAATTTTCAAAAATTGCTTTAAACATTTCTTAACCTCAGACTATGCATTGGCAGCCTATGTTACAAATTTGTAGAATTCTGTCAATAATGCAACATCAAAAACATGCTGTGGTATATAAGAGATCTAGGCAAGGGCAAATATGATAGAAATCAAAGTATAATTCTGACTGAATCTTCCAAAGTGACTCATGTCTGCATTTTCTGCCAAAGATGACATCAAATGTCAACTAAAGAGGTGGTTAACACTTAACAAACAAATTTATTTCTTTTTTTATACTTAAAAGTAACTGTATAATTTTGGCCCAGAATGGTATTGCATTGGTTATCACTCCATCATCTGCTGTGTTGATTCTTCAAGTATCTGTAGATTTTACAGAAAGTACCCTGGTTTGCAGCCAGTGGCCCAAATACATGTCTGTTAGGTCAACTTGTGATCAAAAACTGGTTCAGTGTTGAGCACGAGTGAATGTATAAATGGGCACTGCGATGGACTACTGTCCCATCTAGGATCGGTTGCTACCCTGCACCAAGTGCTGTCAGGAGAGACTAAACTGAAATAAGGGGGATTGAGAGTGTCATACTTTGTAAATGTTTATTTTCCCTTCCTCATTGAAGCCTTTTTTGTGTTGATCAAAGGCAAATGATTCCACATTAAACTTTACATCAAAAGTAACAAAACAAGCATAATACTTCAGATAAAAGATTTCCTCATCTTATAAACCCGTTGCTCCCTGTATACATGACAATACACAGTACTTGAACCTGATCTATTGTTTTCCTTGCCAAATACAACTGACATGTTTTTGCTGGCTTTTGCTCTTAATTCACATTGGTGTTGTTTCTTTTTAACATGTCAAACATTTAGTTCCATATCTGCTTGACTGTTTCTCTTGGCCTTCCTTCAATCGCATGTAATCTTTTCTGGGAATTTTTTTATTTTTAAGATAATGTGTCAGTACAGTATATTATTATTATTTTAACAAAAACTTCTTTCTGGTGAAAAATGGTAAGCACAGTCCAGATTACAACCTTTTAAATAGTAAAGTATGAATGGGAACATTTACATTATCTTTTCAGTTACCCACATTTTTATGATGTATACGAGCAAAATAATTTTCTAAAAATTACAGTGCCTTTAAATGTGCTCTTTGTATCTACAATCTTGTGTACAAGATATTCACAATTCATGCACTGTTCAGTTCTAAAATGCTGTGACATAAATCTTGATTAACTGTAATTTCTAAGCAATAGCCACTTACAATTATATAATTGGATGTTCAGGTTCATACAGTGAAATTTGGTACAATATTACAAGACAATTTCTAAATTACAAAAGAAAACTTCCTTCTAAGCATTTACCCGTTATGCTAGAAAATGAATACTCACTGGTAATGAAATTAGTCTGCCACAACTTGATACAGGCAGCTTTGACAATGTAGCAATAAGCTGCCTTAATGTCTCTAAGAATTAGTTGTATGCCATAATCTCTCCCATTTACTAATATTTCTATGAGAATATATTAATCTTTCAATGTCCTACGTGTGATTAATCCAGCTTTAGGATTGTGCGGAGGACAAAGCTCATTTTTTAGAACAAGGTATAATCAGAAGGTAACTTTGAACAAGCTCACATAGAAAGCTGCAATCAGTTTAGCTTTACTGTCCTTCATGAAAGCAAGATAATGTTCATATTTGCATCTATGTAATTAACCATTAAAATTGGTCAACTAAATCTTGCATATACAATTTGACAACCTTTTGTCAAATTCCATGGTTTAATGAGCATGACAGTTTGTGTTTACAATCATTACTTTAAGGTAATTTCTATATATAAAAATACCACAATAAATGTGCATGATATGCATCGCCTTGAAAAGTTACTCAAGAACACAAGAACTTAGGTACTTTAAACTAGAAGGCATTACCAGGCAGGAGAAAGCTGGAATACAGTCGATTACTGCTTTAATTGCAGAGCTCAGAGGCATTTATAATATTATAACTGAAGCCTCTGTCTATTGAAAAGCCCATGATAACCCACATAAAATGACCTCTACAAAGTAATAAAAAGCATTTCCAACTAAAGAAGGTTGGAGTTGTTTATGAGTCTGACTCTTTAACATTGAAAAGCAGAACAGCTGTTACAGATTTAAACACTTCACCATATTATTATGCACAAAAGGGGAAACAAGCTATTTTGATACTCTTTTTTTTGTGTTTCTCTTTTTTTCTTTTTTAATAAATTCTCACCTTTCGTAGATCTCCGCCCTGACAGTACTCCATAGCAAGCAATGGGAGATCATTGGTTGCAAGTTTCTGCATTCCCTCAGGAACCTCTCTAGCAGCTACAACATTGACATGCTTCAACCTACAGAAAAACAAAAAGACCTTTAGTTGGTAGAAAGAAAATGTACAGTCATCCCAAAACCAAGCAGCATAGCCACCTCCAATTAACACTCATAGACTGGTGTTTAGTAACAATTACATATTTTTGTATATGAAAAAAAGTCAAATTGTTAACATTTTTTATAATTTTCAAATTAAACACATACATTAAATCACACTAGCTAGCGTAACGTTATAATATGCCAATTGTGATAATTATAAGATAAAAGATAATTGCTATTGTTCTATTCTGTATCAGTTCAAATTGTAACTAAAGGAGGTAATAAGGCCTTGACCTAAACTGTCAATGTTTGCAGTGGACCATCATTCTGCCTGTAAACTGGCAGGGGGATTATGTGATTGGAGTGTTTGATGAGAAGGCTCAGCAACAGCCACTAAGTGTCTTTCATGTATATGCAGCAGTGATTTAGAGTATTAGAACCCCTTGTGGGGTAGGAGACATGATGATATTTTGGGTAACCATTCCTTGAATTTTCTTTGTTTAAAGTAGAAATAAGTAATCTCTCCGGATGCAATATAAATGCTTGTATTCTGTGATGATGATAATAATAATAAAATAACTAGCAGCACACCACAT
Organism: Polypterus senegalus; assembly: GCF_016835505.1. NCBI lineage: Eukaryota > Metazoa > Chordata > Cladistia > Polypteriformes > Polypteridae > Polypterus > Polypterus senegalus. The sequence continues at coordinate 31,920,640 of NC_053164.1, forward strand.
GCACTTCAGGACAGGTAATCCATCTGAAGCTAAGCATGTTCATGCCTGGCCAGTACTTGGATGGGAGACCATCTTGGAAAAGCTTGACAGACCCTCCAGGAAGTTGCGATGTCGCAATCGCAACTATTAATGCAAATTCAACCAATCCCCACAAATTTTGCGCAGCCTTGCAATTTTGTCCAATCACTGCAGTTTTTCTGCAAATTTAACCACTCACCTTAGCCCCCCTCCCCAGGTTCACTTCCTTGAATCCGAGCCTGCAAGATCTGCTACACAAAAAGATCACATTTGCCATCAAATATTACTGCTATAGTCCGTGCAACTCAATTCCATGAAGTATTACATGAAATTGGCAGTAAACTGTTTAGCACCATGTGCAATATTGTGGTAGAACACAGATGAAAGTCATTGCTCGACAGGCACTTTTCTACTGCAAAACATGTCCAGAGAATGGCTGAAAGGCAAGGACTACAGACACGACAAGTGACCACGACAGAGGCTGTTGCAATAAACACTTTTTAATATATTTATTTCTATTCTTGGAAGGTATACAAGTAAGAATTTCATTGTGCTCTGTATACATGGTAATAAACATGAACATAAACTGAAAACTCAGATGCAGTCTTCTCTCTTTCACACCTCAGCCATATAGAATTAAATCCTGCAGAGAATCACCTCAGTGATTTTAGCATTTGTATCCCGTCCTTTGAATGACCAATAGGTTTGCTATTGAGACAGTTACTGCAGTATCTAGTTTGTTAAGTTTGACTTGATTATATGGGTTGTTATTTGCTTTTAATTAAAATTAATACAAAAAATTAGTACACAGATACCATGTGCATTTTGAAGTGGCTACGATTTTAACGGCAGAAAACATACCTTTCATATTTATGAGGTAATGCTTATGTCAAAAACTGAATTTAATATACAGGTAAAATTCCATTACAACGAATATCTTTGCAATGAAATTTTCATTAAATCGAAGTACTTTTATGGTCCCGAGTCTATAGAAATCTCGTTACAACAAAGTACATTCAGCAGATACTTTCATTATAACGAAGCGCTACCCAAAAGACCTTAAAATGCCTGAATGAATCATCCAAAGAGCAGTTGTTTCTGTGATCGCAGCTCAGTTGTGCACAACGATCCCCAAACAGAAACATTGTTATAAAAAAATTCTTTCTTTGAACTTTCCTCATACTGTTTTTTTGTTTTTTTGCTGTTTTTGTTTTTTTCGGTGGTTTTCAGTGATACCTTTTGCTTATTTCTCATCAACACTTGAAAAACATCTATTGGAATTTAACTCATTGCCACCCTCCTATAGAAACGGCACATACAAAAAAACATAACAGTTTATATTAGAAAAAAAACATACAATTTTTGCAGTTCTCGATTGCGGCAAAAAGAAAAAAGACGTTGCCAGTAATTTCGAATTTTTAACCATCAACACTGTCAACTTTCTTCGAAGACAGAGCAAAAAAAAGAAGAAAAATCTTGGGTTGCAAATGTATGCGAACTGCTGCATTTGAAGACTTCAAAAAAACAGTTTTTATGTGGTTCAGTGATGCTCGTTGAAGAAACATTCTTATTAATACGGCACTCATTCAAGAAAATGTGAGGTTTCTAAACTCTCTTGGGATCTTCCCCAACTAGACAGCATGCCGAAGAGCGTACCGAAGTGCAATCACCGCATCTGTGGAAGACTGTTTATCTGTTGCTCTGCTGCGTCTCTCTACCAAAGCAAACTCGATGGGTGATGCAAGGAACATAGTAAATGCAGGGAACAGGATTACTTGGCCACTAACCTGGTCACAACCCTGTCTGACTGCTGTGTCTCTGTATAGGAGAGTGGCAGATCATGCTACAATAAATAACCCTGCTATTCCTCTTTCAAGCTGAATAACGCTGGTTTTGCTAAAGTACTGAGATTCAGCCTTGTGTTTTGGGGTGTAAGACAGGGACTTATAGCACGAAACCCGATCTTTTAGGATTTCCTTCTGTGGCACCTCACTGCACCGCTGTGAGCCTGCTGTTGCCCTGCCCCAGCAATGGACAAACAATCTTACACAGACGTGGCAATCGCGCTTCAGAATGCACTTCAGTGTGACGTTCCCGTTGGTTGGGGGGGATCCCAAAAGAGTTCAGAAACCTGACAATATGAAGAAGAAGAAAAGGATGATTCGACTTCTGAATGATAACTGTGCTGCCCACAACATGCTTCCGCATTTAGATAATATTCGTGTTGAATTCCTCCCACCCAATTGCACCGCAGTGCTTCAGCTATTGGATTTGGGCATCATTCGCACCCTGAAAGTGTATTATCGCAAGGAAATGCTGAGAAAAATTCTCATCAGCTTAACTTGTTGACATGAGAAGATTAAAATTAACGTGAAAAAAGCTACTGAAATGATTGCAGACGCCTGGACGCAAGTTAAAGAAAGCACTATAGCTACAAATTATGAATCTCATTACAACTAAATATTTTCTAGGTACCTGGAAGTTCGTTGTAACATAAATTTACCTGTATAAGTAACAATAAAATACATGTTTATCAGGACATATTATGTGTCACTGCACAAAAGAAAAATATCAAGTGGCTTCACAAAAACACTTACTTATCATCACATTGCAATTTAAGTCTCTCCTGATGAATGTTGCTTTACCTAATAAATCCCTCAGTCAGAGCTATTCTTAACCCTGTGACTACTCTACATGCTACAGTTTAACAAGAGAGGTACAACAAAAGATTTTCATTTTTTTTGGAAAATCACTTGGTTCATTTCAAGGTTTTCCAGGTTTTCTATGTTTTGTGCTAGACCAGGGGTGCCCAATGCGTTGATCGCGATAGACCGGTAGATCACAAAGGTAGTGCAGGTAGATCGCGTTGCATTAAAAAAAAAAAATCATATATCCTCCCTATGGCATTTCCCACTTGATTGACATACAGGGCGGCCAGTCTGAGATCTTCTTCTAACACACTGGTCATCCCGCACACATGATCAAATGTGTGAGCTACTGCGAAAATCCGGCTGTGATCTAGTTAGTCTTCCAATTTAAGTTGACTAAAGAAGGGATTTAAAAAAAATTTGTTTGGGGAGGGTATGGGCTGAATGTGGAATTGGAAGAGGATTTTTCTTCTCACAATGTCAAAATCGAAGTGCGTTTGTCTGACGTCCGAGGTTCGATCCCCGATGAGGGCAAAACAGGTGTCGCTTCCTCTTTGCATTATTCGACAATTAACTATGCAACATTCTATGATCTGCTTCTCGCAACTGAGAGGGCACCCATGGTGGATGTTTGACAACTTGCAGACCAACCACACGCGTTACCTGGGAGGTAACCACCCATACAATCAGATTGTGATTCACACTTAGAATGCTATGTATGTATGTATGTATTGTGATCTTTGGCCGGCTTGTCATCCTGGCCAATACCCCCAGGCCGCCAGATGGAGCCCTCCCTGTAGTATGGAGGTGCCCCGAAGACCAGCAGGGAGTCATGGACTATGTAGTTTTTATACAAGACCTTGCTGGATACCACAGGGGCAGCAAGTGGGAGCTGCAGGGAGGACCAAAGACTTATTTGTGCCCTATAACCCGGAAGTTCGTCAAAGGAAGAGCAACGGGCTTCCGGGGTGAAGAAAAGAACTTTTACCTGACCCGGAAGTGATACAGGATCACATGGACTGGGATTGGGAACACTTCCGGGTCAGGGAATATAAAAGGACTATGAGAGTTCCCAGACGGCGAGCTGAGCTGGGTGGAAGGGTAGCAACGCGTCTGGGAGTCAGAGGATTGGATTATTGTGTAATTGTGATTGTTTATGAATATAGTGGAGGAGAGGGTGCTTTGTGCACTGTGGCGATTTAATAAAGTCATCATTTGGACTTTTACCTGGTGTCTGGAGTCTTGGGCAGGGGTTCAAGGGAGCGATAGCGCCCCTTATCTATCACAGTATGTGTATACATATATATATATTTTTTTTTTGTCGCGGATGCCAGGGGCGACGACCCGGCCGGGACGCCTTGGAGGACCGGAAGTGGGTGTGCGCCCATCTGGGATCACGTGGGGGCCGCCATCCTGGTTGCTTTGGGGGCCACGGGTCGAGGGCATGGAAGCCCCACCCTGTAGGGGCCCGTGGTCACCGCCAGGAGGCGCCCCAATGCCTTGGGGACTTGTAACCTCAGCACTTCCACCACACCAGGAAGTGCTGGGGGAAAGATTTAAGAGGACACCCGGAGAGCTGCCGGGAGAACAGCCGGCACTTCCGCCACACTGGGGCGTGGCCAACGAAGGTGTGTCGGGAATCACCTGGAGCTCATCTGGGAGGATATAAAAGGGTCCGTCTCCCTTCATTCAGGGCTGAAGTCGGGTGGAGGAAGGACAAGGCACAAGAGGTGTGTGGAGGCGGCCCGAAGAAAGGCATTGTGAGGCCAGGACTGTGTATTGTGGTTTGTTTGTGTCTAAGTGACACTGGACTTTTGTAAATATTGTATATAATAAACGTGTGGTGGTGATTAAGAACATGTCCGCCTGTCTGTGTCCGGGTCGGCTCCACAATATATATATATATATATATATTGTCAGGGATGCCAGGGGCCATGACCCGGCCGGGCGCCAGGAGGGACGGAAAAGGGTCAGAGCCCTGCCTGGATCACGTGGGGTTCGCCTTCCGGGTTGCTTTGGGGGCCACGGGTCAAGGGCATGGAAGCCTTTCCCTGTAGGGGCCCGTGGTCACCGCCAGGAGGCGCCCAATGCCTTGGGGACTTGTTTCCCCAGCACTCCTGCCACACCAGGAAGTGCTGGGGGGAAGATTTATGACGGCGCCGGAGAGCAGCGGGAGGACAGCCGGCACTTCCGCCACACTTGGGCGTGGCCAGAAGAGGATTGCCGGGAACACCTGGGGCTCATCCGGGTCCTCTATAAAAGGGGCCGTCTCCCTTCATTCGAGGCTGGAGTCGGGTGGAAGCAGGACGAAGCTCAGGAGGAGAGTGGAGGCGGCCCGAAGACAAGGCATTGTGGCCAGGACTGTTTGGGGTTTGTTTTGTGCACTGAACTGGGTCTTTGTGACCATTATTTGGGGGTCTTTGTGACCATAGTTTGTAAAATACTGTAAATAAACGTGTGGTGGTTTGTTTTAAACAAGATGTCCGCCTGTCTGTGCCCGGGTGGCGTTCACATCTGGCGTAGTCGGCAGGATGCTCCGCCTGTTTCAAGGCGGAGACCTGATAAAAAAAATATTGTTGTGGACGGCCCGGCGCAGCAGGGGACCCCACCCACTTTACCGCGGGGGCTGCGTGCACACAGCACCGCGGGTAAAGGAACCCCACGGACCGCCAGGGTCCGCAGGAGGGCCGTTATTCCCTGATGCGGGAGGGCGGCGTGCCTACAATGAGTGCAGCGGTCTCCAGCGAGCGCCCGTTGCTGGAAGCGTCCGGGGCGGCATGGCGTCAAGAAAGGCCACGCCGAGGAGGTGTCCTCGGTTTGGCGAGTCGGGAGGTGAGTTCCCTGCCTAGCGGCAGCGGCCCATGGGGGCGGGCGTGTTTTCTTTGTTGCAGACAGGGCTTCCGGATCCACGTCAGTGGCAGGCGCATGCCGGTCTGCGGGGCTCCGGCAGCACAGCGGCAGCCGCGAGGGCTGGAGGAGGAGACGCTGCAGCTCAAAAGGTGCCGGCAACAACAAGGCTGCCGGCAAGCACGTCGCCGCCGCAGAAGGAGAGCCAAGATGGCCGCGGACCAGAAGTCCCTCCCCCTGACAGGCACGCGATTGGGCGGTGTGTCTTGTGGGCCCGCCGATGACTGCAGAGAGGCGGGACCAAGGAATGTCCATCACGGGCAGGGGAGACCGATTGGGCGGAGGAGAAGGCCCACAGGAAGTGGCGGCGTTGGAGGCTGACAGACAGGTAGGCTCGCGTCGGTTAACTTCCTGTCTTTGCCGGCTGCTCTGGCGGAGCTGGGCGTCCCTTCAGCCCGTGGAGCAGCGTGTATTACAGATGCTACGTGCCCTCCGGGCTGAGGTGCTGGATCTGGAGAGGAAGGCGCGGCGCTGAAAGCGTTCGATCAACAGCGGACGGGTAGCGGCGCTGGAATCTCCAGCCGGAGAGGTCGGCGGAGACGGTGAGTACAGCCGACTCCGTACAGCATGCAGGAGGGTCTGTTGAAAAAGGCTGTGATGTTAACGATCAGTTCCGAGTAAGCAGCCCTCCGACAGGAGGTCGGCGCGCCGCGGGCTGTATCTTGTGAGGGGAGTCGAGGGCGCTGAATGACACGGGCTGCTAAGTGCCCGGGTCCTAAGCGCCCTCCGCCCGAGTGGCTGCGGTCTTCGCCGCACTATAGGGGCGCAGAGCGGGACAGAGCGCCTTTTATTCCATAAGGAGTCTCAAACCGTCATGGCGTCCCAGAGTGAGCGGAGGAATAAAGGGCTGGGTGCCGATTCCTCCGATATGAAGGGGCGCAGGCGGGACAGGGGCTCGCGTTGGTTATCTGAGTCGCACACCGTCAAAGGCGTCCAAAGTGAAGGGAGGATTAAGCGGCTGGGTGCCTCCTCCAACACGGTGAGGCAGCGTTGCTGGGTGCACGCTGCACGGCTGGCCACCCTCTGGAGCGGCAGAGGGAATCCCTGAGGGAATCCCCTCTGGGCGGCGGAGAGGCGCGAAGCGGTGCCGGCGGCTCCATCATCGAGAGGGACATGGAGGCGCGGAGAGGATGCCGATCAGGCAAGTGCGGGGTGTTTGGAGGGAGGCGCTGCCCGTGCATGCACGAGCTGGGTGCTGGCAGCGGTTCTGCCCCTGTATTCTCTTTTGTAGGGGCGGACCCAGGCGAGCTGAAGGAACCTCTTCGTGGTGGAACAGCCCTCTGATGTCGGGCCGTCTGCGGAATGATCTCTCTGCTGGTGCGCAGGTGCGCTCACAGCTGGAGGAGCCTACGGGGAGCAGTGGCTGGAACAAAGGCGTGGAGGTCCGGAGGGTGCCGATCGAGGAGGCCCGGGTGCGGTAAAGGGGAGCACAACCTGTGCGAGGCACAGGGATGCACCATGGGTTGGTGCTCAGATTGTGTCTCCGCCCCTGTCCCTGCTAGGAGTGCGGGGCCGGACCCCGGCTATCCTCGAGTGGGACCCGTTTGGGCTCTGCTGCCCTCAGCGGGGCGGGTGCTCTTACCCACGAGAGGTCTTCGCTGGCTGTGGGGCACTGTCAGGGATGCCAGGGGCCATGACCCGCCGGGGCGCCAGGAGGGACGGAAAGGGTCAGAGCCCTGCCTGGATCACGTGGGGCGCCTTCCGGGTTGCTTTGGGGCCACGGGTCAGGGCATGGAAGCCCTTCCCTGTAGGGGCCCGTGGTCACCGCCAGGAGGCGCCCCAATGCCTTGGGACTTGTTTCCCCAGCACTCCTGCCACACCAGGAAGTGCTGGGGAAGATTATGCGGCGCCTGGAGAGCAGCGGGAGGACAGCCGGCACTTCCGCCACACTTGGGCGTGGCCAGAAGAGGATTGCCGGGAACACCTGGGGCTCATCCGGGTCCTCTATAAAGGGGCCGTCTCCTTCATTCGAGGCTGGAGTCGGGTGGAAGCAGGACAAGCTCAGGAGGAGAGTGGAGGCCCGAAGACAAGGCATTGTGGCCAGGACTGTTTGGGGTTTGTTTTGTGCACTGAACTGCGTCTTTGTGACCATTATTTGGGGGTCTTTGTGACCATAGTTTGTAAAATACTGTAAATAAACGTGTGGTGGTTTGTTTTAAACAAGATGTCCGCCTGTCTGTGCCCGGGTGGCGTTCACAATATATATATATATATATATATATATATACAGTGATCCCTCGCTATATCGCGCTTCGACTTTCGGGGCTTCACTCTATCGCGGATTTTATATGTAAGCATATCTAAATATATATCACGGATTTTTCGCTGGTTCGCGGATTTCTGCGGACAATGGGTCTTTTAATTTATGGATTTATGGTACATGCTTCCTCAGTTGCTTTGCCCAGTTGATTTCATACAAGGGACGCTATTGCAAGATGGCTGAGAAGCTACCCAATCAGAGTACGTATTACATATTAAATAAAACTCCTCAATGATATACGGTATGTTTCCCATGCTGGAAATTGAAATAGAAAACCCCTACTGAGAATGTCTGGGCTCCCAACATAAAATGCCTGTCCTGTCTTTAAATCCAGAGCCCTGGCACTGTAATGAAGCTGTATTGCTGAACAATCCTCGGCAATATTAACTATACTTAAATTTCAAACCATGTTCATATAATGATTGCATTTCAAAAATGTACAAGTTTTTGAAAGAATTAATAATATTGATTTCCATGTACTATATTGCCCAACCTTTCCATGTAAATGAAAACAAAAGGAACAAAATGCTATAAAAAACATAACACATCTATTTTCCTCAGTAAAGTTGATATCATTAATTAAACTATTAGTTTTATTGGCAGAGAGGGAGCAAATTGTACCATTTGCAACATGCTTCTAAGATGAGGCATGGGCAGGTTGCCCAGATGCTAACAGAAACCTCAGAAAAACTTATGGTAACACATGATTTTTATTATTTTATGTTTACAGGAAAAGTCACAGATTCAGCTGTCTAGCAGCTCATCTAACAAAATAAACGTGAAAAGACAATGTCATATATTGTAACATACTAAACCAGCAAGAAAATATTTCTTGGGTTCTCAAAAACTTTCTAAAAATATAAGACACAACTAGCTTGGCAACTAAATCTGAATGTTGCTAATCTGCATTTAACACTAGAATTACCAGAGCCTACGAGAAAACTCGTAAATCCGACACACCTTAAATCTGTTCGTACCTCTCCGCTAGCGTCTTTTGTCCTGTAAATGTGCCGATTAAGACAAGCAGCCGGCTATTCCATCCCCCACCGTCGCAGAACGTTCACTAAGTTTTCCCAGCTTATGCCTTGTTTGATTATCTGGGAGTGAGCGAACTGCTGGAGTTTTAGAGTGGAAATAATAGATTGTTATTTAGAACACATGCATTTTATGTGTGTTCCGTTTCCACAGTAATCTGTGTAAACACATTGTTAAAACAGAAACTTTTTCATATGTTAGTAATAAATGTTACAAAATGTAGGCACAAACTATAGAATGTGTGAAGCCTGAAGTCCAAAGATCAAATAAACACTTTCACAAAAGGTTCAAGAACGATACAACAGCTTCCACGGCGTAGCGGTAAGATTTGCTGACTTGTAATTAAGAGGCCACCAGTTCGATTCCCACTGCCTCCTATATTTGCCATTTTCAGTAGTGCGCTGCTCTTATTGTTAATATTATACAGTACACACATACATTTGGTTTGCGTCTGTAGCAGACTGTGTACATTTATAGTACTGTACTTGAAAAAGTTACTTTTTTTTTCACTTTTATTCTCTCACGATCACGATACATACTACCGCCCTAGGGATCTGACACTGTTAGTTTTTATTTGAAACTGGGAATAACTGGAGATGTGAGTAGTGTTTTGAGGCAATGGAACTGTATATTCTCTGATCTGGAGGGATAAAAGCTGACACACAAACCCTGGTGAATCTGCCTTCTTCGTATCTCACCGTCACTTTATTTTTTTTTATTCAGTTTTATTTAGTGTTCCTGCTCACACAGAATTAGTATGCACCTTATTGTGTATAATGTCAAAAAAACAAAAAAAACACAGACATAGGTATATGTGACATTTTGAAGAAATCATTTTATGACCTGAATAGTACCAATCACAAAACGTTATTGCACTATTGCAATATTATTTGAAAACAAACAGCGTCAGATCAGGTGTGAATTTATGCTGGCGCTGATACTTAAGAGTCAGATCAGGAGAGGCAGGCAGGGAGGCAGGCTATGTTAGAGCGTGATCATCATTGAGAGAGTAAAACTGAAAAACTTTTACAAGTACCATAAATCTATACCCAATGCCCCATATATTTGTCTCTTTCATTTTTTTCTCAGTGCTGCAAGAACCGTCTTTCCTACAGTATGACATGTGTACCTGTTGCACTGCATGCCCAACCTACCTGGAAAGTGGTCTCTCTTTGGACTGCCTTTCCCGAGGTTCCTTCCATTTTTTTCCTACTGGAGTTTTTTTTGGAGTTGTTCCTTGTCTTCTTAGAGAGTCAAAGCTGGGGGGCTGTCAAGAGGCAGGGCCTGTTAAAGCCCTTTGCGGCACTCCTTGTGTGATTTTGGGCTATATAAAAATAAATTGTATTGTATTGTATTGTAATGAGGGTTCTCATGGAGCACAAACGCGAATATTGGCAGAGTTTCTTTAGAGCCTTTTTTCGATTTTAGTAAAGTGTCTTACTCAGTTGATTGAGCTGCTCTGTGGGACGTCCTGAGACTTTGTGGGATTCCCCCAAAGTTGCTGAATATCACGGCCGGCCTGTAAACCGGTACTGTGAGCGCTATGCAGAATGGTGGCAGAACCTCTGCATTTTTCCCAGTTGATTCTGGGGTTTGCCAGGGGTGTGTTCTTGCTCCTACTCTGTTCATTGCTTGCATGGACTGGGTTTGGGCAAGGTCGTGGGGCATCTATTGGTGAAGAAAGATTCACTGATCTTGACTTTGCTGACGATGCTGTGTTCTTCGTGGAGTCAATGGAGGCTCTGAATGGGGCTCTCAAGAGACTGAGTGAGGAGTCCAAGTTTCTTGGCTTGTGAGTATCCTGGATAAAAACTAATATCCAGGCCTTCAATGACCTCTTGGGCACAGCCATCAGCAGTGTGTCTGTCTGTGGAGGGAGTGTCTTCCTTGCCGAGAAGTTTACTTACCTCGGTAGCGACATTCATGTTTCTGGTGACTCTACCTATTAAGTCGGTCAGATTGCCATGAGAACCAATAGTGCCTGTGCCAGTTGATAAAGTACAAAATTGTAAATGATTTCTGTACAATAAAGTAAACTTTCAGACGTGTGCAGTATTCTTAAATGTAAAACATGTCTTTAAATAGATAATTTTATGGCATCTATAAAAAAAAACATAGAAATAAAAAAATTTGGTCAGACATTATGTTCCACATCACAATAATATATGTGCACCAGACAATCTTACCACTTCCTGTTCTACAACCCCACCTATCCTGGCAGTCAAAAGAAACAAAGAAAGAAACAGAAGCAAAATGTGTCAACTTAGCTCAGGAGTAAGCAGCAGATGGGGTGGTAATTTTAGCATCAGTTTGCTGAACTTGGTCAAAAACAGCTACCAGCTACATATATCTGACAGTGGCATAGGGATTGTGTGGGTAATCATCACACATATTTTCCAAGAAACATGCATGATGCCTGTGTAGGCTGTGGGCGAGACAGCTAGCCATTCTGGAAAATTGCATAAGCTAATGTCCAACAGTGGAATCTCCTGTGGGTACTTGCTCTGCTGCCAGCTTTAAAAATACATTTGATATTTTATTTCTAACTTGGTTGACTCTTCAACTGTCCCAAAATTGTTTAGTATAGCTCTCCCACAAGATGAGGCAAAAAGCTAAATTTCCAAAGCCATTTAGTAAACACATAAATGGCTTCAGTCTACTTTATGTCTAGTTCTCCTGCATTATGATAGAAATTCTACAGATTCAGAAGGAGTGGATCTACAATAGTTCAGATGGTACATGTTCGGAACAAATGCAAAAAATCGTGAGCAGTCTCCCCTAGACTTTCTTGTATACTCAAATATGGGGATGGATATTTGAGGAGTAAATCACAAGACAATGATTATATTTTTATATTATGTACATTAAAGAACCATCAACAATAAATCAAATCAAATTAGTAATATACTGAACAATTACTACAAAAGTAAAGCTGAATAAATTGGACTCTGCAGCTGTATAAATAAAAAAGTACCACTTCGGGTTAGCAGAAATAGCATAAGTTGATTGAAATCTACGTTTTGTACCTAATACTTGTATGCAAAATTTGGTTGACCTAACTGAAAGTATACTCAAGTTATCGTGTTCACATACACACACACACACAGACAGACACGTGGACATAATTCAAAAAATTGTATTTTTGGACTCAGGGAGGTCTAAAACATTGAGATTCATCAAAATCTTGAGGTCAAATTTTTGGACAATTTATAGAACAGAAAGTAAAAAAGACAGCAATGAGAGCAAATTCACTAATACCAAGAAACAGACACTTAACCATTTATGAAAATAAACTACATTTTACTTTCATTTGATCCTCTAATTCTTTTCTCTAGCATTCTGAACTGTCATTCCTACTCTAGCATTTCACCACCATGTTTTCATGTGTATTGGTGGTTTGTTTGTCCATCCAGAAACAACTTCTGCTTTTTCAATTAGATATTCTTCATTGTTTCAGTTCTATTTCAGCATTCCGCTACGTTTTTTGTGTATCTTGGTAGTCCATCTGTCCAACGAGAAACACCTTCTGTTATTTTCAATTAGACATTCTTTATTGTTTCACAATTGACGATTCAGAAAAATCATCTTGCTACCAATGTTTCACCAAATGTACTTCTCATATTCTCCTCCTTCATCTGCAAGACAGCCATCATAGGGCCATACTTCCTCTTCCTCCTACTTTTTTCTAAAAGATCTCCTATCATACACCAATGGTTCGATACACAACACTCGTTTAGGATCACCTTCATATTTTTCACAAAGCCCCGATCCACCATTTTTGCCACCAATTTATTGTGCTCCTGACACCATCAGATTCATTTGAAGCGAACTTGTTTTTCTTCTTCTTAAACATTGTGTTGCTCAAAATCATTTCCAACTCCTGGCACCCCACAAACGCCCTGCACTCAAACATGCCCATTTCAAGTCACCAACAATTAAAGTAAACCTTAGACTACCCCCATGCCCCCTCCATCAAATGGTCTCAAATCTCATCTTTCTACCCCAAAGGGTAAAATATAGTGCCTATAAAAAGAGCTGTGCCATATTCTTCCATTTTTTAATGATTTACCAAACTGTACTCCAGGAGATATTCAGTGACTTAGATTTTTTTATATATTCACTCCTTGATTGGTTCTTTTCAATAACCATATCAATGAGTTGTTTGGATTATTGGTTTGTCTTCTTGCTTTTGTTGCCAGGAAACTGACTCACCAACAGATGAACCTTCCAAATACAGCTATATTTATAATATACTCACTTGAAACACCTTGACTACAAACTCATGATTTCCGCTGAACAAATTATGTGCCTGCTAGAACCAACTGGATGCACTAGTGATAATTTAGGCATATCATAGCAAAAAGGGTAAATAGTTACGCAATTTTCTGTTTAATCATGATCACAAATTTACAACAGTTTGTAGAGATTTCTTTCACTTTTTCTGAGGATCAGTGTCATAAAGCCTAATTAAATCCATCGTAATTCAATAAAACAGGCACTAAAAGATCACTGCTTCTATTGTGTGTTATAAAAGATGATTTTAAAAGGTAAAGGAGAATGGCATCAGGAAAAGCATCTAGCCTTACAAATGTCTGCTCCAATACTCCCATAATGAGAGAAACACAAGTACATACATACATAGATAGATAGATAGATAGATAGATAGATAGATAGATAGATAGATAGATAGATAGATAGATAGATAGATAGATAGATAGATAGATAGATAGATAGATAGATAGATAGATACTTTATTAATCCCAAGGGGAAATTCACATAATCCAGCAGCAGCATACTGATACAAAAACAATATTAAATTAAAGAGTAATAAAAATGCATGTAAAAACAGACAATAACTTTGAATAATGTTAGTGTTTACCCCCGTGTGGAATTGAAGAAAAAAAACTATGCTAAGATATTTTTTTCCTCTTCTTATTCTTTTTCAGCATAAAAGGTGCTACATTAGGAAGAATGCATATAATTCTAGCTATGTAAATAGAAGAGCCAAATGCTTGGGTAATCAGTGCTAAAGTGTATATTTTAATAAATATCTAAGTAAAAGGCTTTCAGTTTGGCTCCTTGAGCCCTTCTGAAACCCAGTTTTCTCTAAGCAATTTTCTTTGTCAAGGACAATTTGTTAATTTAATGTTATCACTCCACCAGAACCAAGAAGACTTTCTAACCACATACTAACCAACAATGTCCAAGGTCCAGGGCTCATGAAACGATAACACTATACAGATCTTTAAAATAAATTATACTATGATTTCTCCTCAATAAAACCATATGTTTGCAATTGCAGTGTACATAATGTTAAATCAGTTCCAATTTTTTTGTAAGATCATGGATATAGCACATATTGTGAATTCAGTAAGTGACAGCTTTTTTTGCAAACATATTCAAAGTTTATGTTAACACTAATGGTACTGCTATGTATATACTTATATACAATTTTTGTGGACAGTTTATGTGCCACATTTGGTACATTTGTTGAACATGATGGCGAACAGGATGAGACATTCCTGTAAATCATCTTGCACATATGAAGTATGGTTTGTGAATAAAATGTTTCCGCCATTCAAATGTCAACATAATTTTGACTCAACCTGTACATGTTTTTGTTTGCAGACATTATATCTATATTTGTAATCATATTTTACTATATCATTCATAATTGTTCATCAGTATGCATTCAATTTTAACTATTATGTCAGCTTTACTTCACATTTAAGTCACAAAATTTTCTAAAGGCATTAACAACTTTTACATTCATTACTTGATACTAAATGCTATCTTTTTTGGCAATTTCTTTGAGTACAATAAAAATAAGCAACTTGAGACTTCCCTTTCTTTTACAAACTACCAATACTGGAAAAATAAAATAAAGAATAGTTAGTCTTTAGGAGAACTGAAGGCTTTAAATGAGAGAACCCATAGTAACAGAAATTTTAAAACAACATATCACAACTTTAAATGAAAACATGGGTGTGGTTGGGGGACAACGTGAGTAGGCAGTAATCCTATTTTAAATCTACAGACCTAAAAATAAACACACAAATTCTTTGTAAAGCAGCAATCCACAAAAACCTTTCTTTGTAACACATCTTCTTAATAATATTTTTGTTATATGTAACTACTACTAAGGAACAATTCTTCATGGTGAGACAAAATTAAAACACAAAATGTATTTTCTATTCAAATAAACAGAGTGGCATTTTCTTCAGAATATTGTCTTTTAATGGAGAAAAAAATGGTTTGCTGTTTCAACGGTGGATCAGCACTATAAGCACAGTGGTTAGGGCTTTGTCCTACGTCCTCAACATCTAGAATTCAAATCCTAGCCTGAGTATGGACAAAGGTCTGCATGGGTTTTTCTCCAGATGCTACAGTTTTCTTCACATAACGCAAACGCATGCATGCTCAATTAGGATGCATATGTGATCCAATGGGGACACTAAACTGGTGCACTTCAATGTACAGGATGCTTTCTGCTCAATACTTCTAAGACAGACATAACTAGCACATGAAAATATATAAACCTTTAAGTGTTAAAATCCATTAAAACTGCCAGTCACTGCACAAAACACACAGAGAAAATCAATGTGTAAATGTGTGTTTCTGCAGAAGTATAGGTGTGAATCAGGCCTTAGCATAACATTCACTGATTTACAATCAAAGGTTTGTGCAATAGAATTTGATTGTTATACCAGTCAAGGAAAAACACAAAACAGTTTGAAAACTCACACTGCAGCTGCACCTAGCCTTTCTTCTTTTCTAACTCGACTGTCCCAAGTTTCCCACCAGTACATTTTTAATGAAGCTCACCAGGAGATGCAGATTTACTTCAGAAAAAAAAAAATAAACTTGAAAACAAAATATAAACTCTTCAGAGCACGCAACTCATTTTTCAAGTGCTTAGTTGTAAGTATAAGTGCTGTGGCGAGTGCCTGGGGCTGCTACCCAGCTGGGACAGCCAGGAGGACCAGAGGAGGGCTTGCACCTCCTCCAAACTACGAGGGGGCGACCGCCCTGGTTGCTTTGGGGAACATGGGTAGAAAGCTAGGAAGCTCAACCCTGTAGGGGCCCGTGGTCGCCGCCAGGGGGCCCCCAAATGACTAGAGAGCCCTGGACCTCAGCACTTCTGCCTCACCCAGAAGTGCTGGGGGGAAGAGGATCGGGGACACCCGGAGTTCTTCCGGGTACAGGACACCTGGAGCACATCTGGGTGGTTATAAAAGGGGCCGCCTCCCTTCATTCAAGGCTGAAGTCGGGTGAGGAGAGGACAAGAGCTTGAAGAAGAGGAATGGAGGCGGTCCGAAGAGAAAGGCAGAGAGTGTGAGAGGCCTGGACTTTGGGGAGTTTGGGGTTTTGGTGCACTTTGTAAATAGTTGGACTTGTAAATAAACGTGTGGTGGTGCTTAACAACATGTCTGCCTGTCTGTGTCCGGGGCTTAGTCCACAGTGCTTAGTTGTAGTAAGAATGGAATTATAAAAAGTTGTTCACCAAGAAAAGCCTAATAATAACCAAAGCCAAAAACATTAAGAAATAAATCAACTCAAAACAAAGAGTAAGAGTCAAAACCAGAATATCAAATTCTAACAACAGGCAAGACACCATTAAAATTTAAAAGGAAAAAAAAATTCCTAAAGTAGTGAAATAAAATTCTACCTCAAATATGAAAGTAAAGCTCCATAACTTGCAAAATCCATATTCTCGTCAACTAAAAACCAAGGAATGCCTCAATAGGCTGATTTTTAACAGCCCATCCACAGCATTGACTCCCTAAAAAGACAAGAAAAAATACTCCCCAAAAAAAAAAAAAAACAATGGAAGAAATCTTGGTGTCAAAAAATGGGGGAAAATACAATACACAAAAAAGAACACAAGTAATCCTCTTCACACGGTTAGTTGGCCAGTCTATCATTGTCACTGCAGAAATACAATACAATAGTAAACTACACATCGAAATTCAAGACTAGATTACATCACAGAACTATCACATATAAGGATACAGATTGGTCCAAATACTTCAAAAACAAAGCAGAAACTAATTAACATACATGAAAAACAACATCATTGGTTCATTAGCTAATTATAGAACCACTGCCAAATTGTAGAAAAGGAGTCCTAAAGACCTTGGCTAACTAGCTGCCTACTTTATTGGCTATTCCATAAGTGAGTTAGTGCTGGCCAATCTGATGACATTACCCTTCTACCCAATGATTACAATGGTCCTTTATCTCAGATGAAAATGATTTTCTATAAGCAGGCAAACAACTTGGAAGTAGAGCATCAAGTGCTACATGAGAATACCATGAAGAGAAACAAAGCAGTTAGCACTTTTCTACATAAAATGTTTTCCACATGTTTACCCACTCACACTCACACAAGATCAATTCAGAACAGCCAATCAACCTAACATTAACATCTTTGCATTGCAAGAGGAATTTCCACACAGAAAAGGGGAGAACATGCAAATTCAAAACAGCCAACTACCTTGTTAATATCACAGAGATGGACTATCTTATCTTAATAATATTTTATAAATTCTAGGTTCAGTGATATCTTCTTTAGTATAAACAATTTTAAACTTTAGCCGACACATTTATTCACTTTCTCTATCCTGCCAGTACATTCTAGAAAAACTGACTACTGCACTGCATAATTGGGCAGTTAAACATTTTCTTTACTGTTCTATAGTTAATTCAAAACACTGCTACAAAAATCATAAGTAGAACTAAAACCCTATAACTTTAATCACTACATTGGCTTCCAATTAAATCTAGAACTGCTTTTTAAGTTCACCTTCTAAGAAATATTAAACTTTAAAAGCCCTGGCCTCTCCTTACCCTATAAACTCATTCATGCCTTTACTTGAAAGCAGGCACAGTAATCTGAACACAGACGCCTGCTTAAATTCCAAGGGCAAATAAAACAACTGTCGCAGACATGGCCTTTAGCAATAAGGATGTCAGATTCTGGAAAGATCTTTGTACAAATGTTAAAGAGTCCCCTTCAGTCACAGTATTTAAATCAATAATGAGGACTACCCATTATAGTGAAGTGTACATCATAGAAGCACTTCTGTTCTTATTTTTTTTAAACCTGTTAATTGCAATTATTTGTCATTAAAATGTGGTATATTTGGTATATTTATTCCATAGGGAAATCTGAAACGAAAAGTACCGTAACTCAAATTCAGAATACTGTACTTTTTTAATTTCAAAATTCCTATTTTAAAGACATTGGATAATTTTTGAAATGGAACTGTTTTAAAACAGAAATCAACATTCTGTGTGACTGATTAATTTACTCTTTTCAATTTAGTGATAAGATGTTATTCCAGCTTATCTACTGTATGCCTCTCCTTAACTCATCCAATTGCTGGTCCTAACAGCAAATCAGTTCCCCAGTATAGCTTACAGAGATATCAGAAGAGTCACATATACAGCCAGAATCCCACTATCTCATCAGCTTTTTATGTTCAATTCATCATAATAACTATTCACAGTGGCTCCAAAATCCGTACTGACCCCTACTCTCTCTTCTGTTTCTTTTTCCGGTTTCTTTGTGGTGGCGGCCTGCGCCACCTCCACCTACTCAAAGCATCATGATGCACCAACATTGATGGACTGAAAGCCAGAAGTCTACGTGACCATCATCATCAGGTCCTTCCATGAAAACCCTAAATACAAAGAGGACTGTTTGACTTATGTTAGGTAGATTGCTCAGAGGGGACTGGGCGGTCTCGTGGTCTGGAACCCCTACAGATTTTATTTTTTTTCTCCAGCTCTTGGAGTTTTTTTGTTTTTTCTGTCCACCCTGGCCATCGGACCTTACTCTTATTCTATGTTAATTAATGTTGACTTATGTTTATTTTTTATTGTGTCTTCTATTTTTCTATTCATTTTGTAAAGCACTATGAGCTACATTTTTTGGTATGAATAAGTGCTATATAAATAAATGTTGACTGATTGATTGATTGATTTTGTTCACGTGCAAACGATTTCAACATTAATTTTAACTCTCCAATTATTTCATTCAACAATTATATTTTTAATAGGGTCATTTAATAGGGTCATTACTGTCACATGTACTGAGTACAGTGAACTTTTGTACTTTTATGTGCTAATCAATATGAACAACAATTAGAAAAAGTTCCTCCAAACTAACAGCAGTCTATCAATCAATACAATTTTTACATCACTTGACTTGGAATCTGATGTCTATGAAAGCTATTTGGGCTTGATTTTTAAAAACATGATATTATAAAAGGATATTTAAAAACATGTATTTTAATCACTCTACTAATAAACGTAGGTACATTCTATTATTGCCATCATTTTTAAATATGATTTATTGTTACAAAAATATTTAATAAAGAAAAATGTGACCTCAGTCTTTGATAAAGTAAAAATGATGTCCTTTTGAGTATATCATTTTATGTGCATATTACTTTAGAAAGATTTTTACAGAATTAAAATATGAAAATTCACAACTGACCAGTTATGCATGCACCAATATATACAAATATACCTTTTTAACATTCAAAACATTTATTTGTAGTATTTCCATTTAAAAAACAAGCAATCAAGTTAAAGTAAAAAAAAAAACTTTCCATCCACAAAAAATAATAATAATAATAATAATAATAATAATAATAATAATAATATTAAGCCTAATGTATTAAATAAAGCTGGTTCTGGTTTTCCTCCCAAGTCCTGTCCTAACACCCATCAAGGTAAACAACTGTACACATTTGGGTAAAACCTTTTGCCTGCTCATGCTGCACTGCAGTGTAAAATAAGCTGGAAAGATTAATTCACAAATGGTTGTAGGCCTCAGGCACTTATACACACAAATATATAAATGTAAATTTGAGCAAGTACCAGTGTAACATTGCTTAGCCCCTTCCTTCAGCAGAACAACATAGAAACAACTTAACTTTTTATTAGTAAGGTACTTCAAATATCAAATAAATTTCATTCATTTTTTCAGTTTACAGATAAACGCAAAGAAAATAACAGGACCTGGACCATTGTTTTGCATGCCCCTCTAATAACTGTGGATGAAATAACTGCAGGAATTCAGTCGATTTCGTAACATAAATATCAGCAAGAAATGTACTGTGCAAAAAGAAATAATCTGAATCAGGAGTTGATATAACGTAGCACAACAAAGTTCTTTTCAGGGCGTTAAACAGACAACAATAAGAACTAGATAGGTTACAGGTAACCACTGACCAACAGTAAAAATAATCATTAAATCAGATGGAATATAAAAGAATAGGGTAATAGTGAAACATTTTTGTTTAAAAATAATTGTTCTTTAATGGAAGACTGCAGTGTTCTTGGTTTTTGTACATGAAAGAAGATGAAATGAACAGCTAATGCTGAACTGCTTTGGAATTAATTCGACTATAAGTTGAGAAAATATTTAAAAATTGACTCTTTTGCATATTAAGCTTAACAGGAAGAACTGAGCCAAAATTAAAAAGCAATACAACTCAAACAGATTAAAAAAAAAGGTTTAAGGAATGAAAGCCCATCATTATCATCTTGTTAATGACTTTGTGAAACATCTTGTGGAAGTCACTGTGTGAAGTAAACTGAAGAAAATAATGAAGAACAAAGACCATTTCAGGGAGTCTGCTAGTATTAATAAGATTAATAATGTCACACACCCAAAGCTAGAATATCTTAAACACAACTCTACGGTTTATACACAGACAGTCAAATGCTAAACAACTCTGTGTAATGCAATTCAGAATAAAATACATCTGAACTCTGAGGGTGGTAAAGTGTTTATTAAAAAAATCCCATGTGTTTCTGAATCCTAACTGTTACTCATCTGGAAAGTTTTATTTAGCTTCAATCCCACATCTCTCTACCACAACCCGGGCCATAGTCACAAAAGCCGTGGGCAATATTATTTTAAACTTAGCCAATTAGACTGTCCAACCATATTTGGAAAATGTACAATCCAAGGAGATCTCACCAGACTGGCCACAAGATCAAAATGTAAAAATGAGGTTGGTCATCTTCTTAATGGAATATTCCATCCATAAATTATATTTTTTCCATCTGTTACTCACTCTGCATTGTTTGTAGTGATCAAAAAGACAAAATTTAAATTTCATGCTTTGATGTAGATAAAAAAATACCTGCTAAAACTGACCTCAACGGGGAGCATCTTAAATGTTAATTTCCCTTTGAGGATTGATTGATTGATTGAGTAAAGTAAGTAAGTAAGTGAGTGAGTGAGTGAGTGAGTGTGTATGTATGTATGTATTTATCTATCTATCTATCTAAACAGTAAGCAATATGAAAAGGCTATAAGAAAATCTCAATTTACCATTTACAGGAAGTGGAAGTGCACATAAATAGTCCTGATCTATTGAATTAAAGTCGCACCTTCCCAACCCCCATTTTGCTGGTCAACAGATATGCTCATAAATAAATAAGCTTATTCAATGGTTACCATAGTGCTTCATGTGATATCAACACTTGCACAGCAAGTGTATAATCAGAGATTAAAAGATAAAACATAAACATGCAGAAGCATTAGCAGATGGAAAGAATGCATCACATTTGTGCATAATGTATATACTTCAACAAGCAGAAGATTTATTCACCTGTGTAATTTCACAAACTGAAGAGAAACGGCTCAGAAGTACTACAGGTGATTAAAATGTGAGACATCAGGGTAGCCAAGGAGTATGAAAGACTAATGGGAAATAATGAGGAAGGAGGGCCTTTATTTCAAAAGTTTAATCACATCTTTGTGCACTTTACTGTCATGCACAACAGTGTTGGATTTTCCAAAAATGGTTTATCTAACAATATTTTAGTAAAAATACAAATTTAAGACACTTAGTGTATGACTAGATACTTAATAATTGGATTATGAGACATGAGTAATTTGACATTTTTTAATGGAAGTTTTGATATTATTTGCTGATGTTCAAGACCATTGTATCAGGGCAATGTGAGATTTCTGCTTTTTCTCAGATGATCACTACAATATAAAAGATCATGTTTTGGGTGCAGTATTCCTTTACTAGCCAGCCTCACCATTATAATGAGCTCAAAGATTAACATGCAGAGATGCATCTTTATCTGGAATGTTTAGAGAATGAACTCACTTTTTCATAATTTGAATCTCTAGGCACCACCTCTCTCGATTTCTTGGACTCAACTCCTGACGGCACTGTTTGATGGCAATCTGTTCCTCTGTTTCCTTATAAAGAGAAGGTAAAAATATATCAATGGAGCTTTCACATGTACTCTATACATTACCATATCACCCTTCTTCTACAAACTTTCATACATTAAGTGTGGCTCGCACAACAAACCAAACTGCGTGGACTTGTGTGCTGTCACTCAAAAACAAGATCAGGGCTCTTAATATAACACTTCAGGTAAACACTTTAAGGTTAAGTTGTAATTTCATGTAAGTGCTGATTGACATACGCAAGTATTTTTAAACAAATATTTCAAAATCAACTGTTTCTAATTAGTAAAATTTTATAAAGCCTACACTACAGTCAAATTTCCCCCAACAATTAAATACAGTATACAGGCAATTTGGGTGTTATGAAGTAAGCAGTCTTAGGAAACAAACTGTATCCATTTAACAATGTAAAGGCTTAGGAAGGGCACTTTAACTCTTTAATCCAAGCAATGGAAAGAAGGTTTAGGGTAATCACTTAGGTCTGCCTCCCTTCATGAATGGACACTTCAATGTCTTTAGAAGTGTGTTTTTGGGGTATAAAACTAAAGCTTGTTGCTGTAAAAGTAGGTATGAATTTTGCTTGCTACAGAATGGGGGTATAAACAAAAAGTCAAATGTAATAACATTTTCCATTAATTCTGAGAAATTAATTCTAAATAAGAAATTACTCTGAAAGAAAACTTGTAGTCACTAAATCTCTAAGGTTCACATTAACCAAAATCCAAGTTACAGATAGTAAGTGTAGCAGGGAGATGGCATATTAAAGGAAAGGAATAAATAAAAACTATAATAACATTTTCCATTAATTCTGAGAAATTATTTCTAAATAAAAAATTACTCTGAAAGAAAACTTGTAGTCACTAAATCTCTAAGGTTCAGATTAACCAAAATCCAAGTTATAGATAGTAAGTGTAGCAGGGTGATGGCATATTAAAGGAAAGGAATAAATAAAAACTATAAAGACATAAATAACTGTAAAACAGAATAAACCTCACATTTGGGTATAAATAACTGTAAGCTGTCAGACAGCTTTGGAGTTTTAGTAGTAACAATGAGAAATAGAATCTGAGAAATCATGGCAATAACAACAATAATCATTTTTATTATTAAAAAGCTCTATTTGAGCAACCACATGTTAGGTACCTAAAGAGACTGATCTGGCGTATGGCCCAAGTGGGACAGATAGCTTTACTATTTTGTAATACATAGGTGTATTTATTTCCTTTTGCAACACACCTCCCTTCTAATATGGTACTTCTTCCAATATAGTGTATAATAGAATTCTAATATAGAGTATCTTGTTTATGCCACTGATGATAACCACATGACAAGAATTGTGGTGGTTCAAACAACTCAAAACATAAGTTACCTTGTTCTGCCACCTCATGACATTGCCAAAGCCTCCTGTGCCAAGACGCTCCTTCATCTCCCAGGAGCCACAGACCTGGATCTGTTGTGATGGTGGGCGGCTCATTGTGAAGGTACTTCACCCCTAAAAAGTAAGCCCAACCTGTTAAGAGGAAAGAAAATGAAAGTGTCAAAAATTTTTGCCAGACATTCAGAAGATACTAAACCTCTACTGGATTTCAGAACTTTCGGTACAGAAATAAGTTATGTAAATGCCATCAGACTTTTAGTACTTGTAGATCTAATCCTTTTTATTCAGATTGTCATTATATTTTTTGTTATAAATTAAATTTATCACACCGGTCCCACCTCATCCTATTGTATGTTGTACACTATTGTCAAGAGTGATACTGTAAGAGAAAAACATACTGAATAAAAGTGTATCTTTTGTAACATGGAAGGATTGAGCTTTCTTTTTGTTTTCCAAGTTTTCAAAAAAATCAGAAATTTGTAGCTTTCATGTAATACTTTAACTTTTTCTACCTTTAGTATTGATCATTGCCACTCGTTTAGCAAACTTTACACATATCAAAGCAGGACATCTAGCTAAGATTTCCCAGTATACTTACCATCTGCTGTAACCATCCTTTTCTTCCAGTAATAACAACAACCAATTTAGACCCAGCAACGAATAGAGTGAGCACAACTAATTATATCACTCTGGATTAAAAGGCCAGATAAAATTTGGAAATTTCAGTGGAGGATTAAAAAAAGAATACAATCTGATAAAATGAAGTCAATGTGCATGTCACCTAATTGTGTAATACTTGGAAATTCTTTTTAAAATGGAATTCCTTATTTAAATGTTATTTCACACAAACTAGTCTGATTTTATAGGCTGAAGCACACTTTGACCCTGAATTGAATTAAGTAGGTTTGAAAATTTAAAGTGCATGTTGACTTAAGAGTACGCAGAAAACAACTGTATGCTACAACATACTATCACAAATTATTTTTTATTACAGAATAAAAAGCAATACTTTGGATGGGTGGAATTTTATATCAACCTCTGCCTTCCCAAAAACATAAGTTTGTGCTTTAAGGTAAGGTGTGCAATATAGTGTTGCTCTGGGGTAATCTAAAACCCTCTTGAAAGCCCCTGAAAATAAATTTTAAGCAAATGTTATGGTGTTATAAATGACTCAGTACCATTACAGAATTTGCAAGAAATAGTAGCAGCACGCAGAAAGGTCTTCACAGGCTGGATGGGACAAGATGTTTGAGTCAGCCAAAAAATAGGAGTGATTCTTTTAAATGAGGAAGATATGAGAAATTTAGCAAAGACTTTCATAGGAAACAAATTAAGTGCTTGCCTTAATTGGACATTATCTTAGCAATTACGAAGAATGTGATGGTGATTGTTGTTGATATCATGATACCAAAGGTGTTCAGGTCAGGAACAGAGCAAAGCTAGCCACATTTGTTTTAGAGGCATTTGAGTCTGTAAGCACAGGAAAATAAAATCACCTGTCTTATTAGGCTTTTGGAGTATAGTTTTGCTGTTTATTGTTGTTCAGTGCACAAGCCTATTATTACACTGAACGTGAACTTGTGCTACTGAGACGACTTCAATTCCCAGCAGGCAGCAGCCTTGGGGCATTGATCTGAGTTCACTTTAAGGGGAGTAGACATTTAGAAGGAAATGGTCAGAGAAGAGTAGCAATCCTTCATTAATAATACCTAAGTGATTGCATAAACCATAGCATATTCATTGTATATATTCCACAGTACCAGAGTAAGATTTCAATGTTCAGTCAAAAGTGGACCATTGACGGGACCCCTGATTACCATATGGCATTTCACTCATTGCTTCTAGGTAATGACTAGTTTTGGGAAGCAGGGGCCAAAATGTTTCAAGACATGAGCAACTATATTTATTGCTAGAATTTTACTATCTGTAACAAAAGATGTAAACAATCCTGAGGTGGAAGGTAATTCAATCAAATCAAAATCAGTGTAATGCTTCGGAGCAAGTGGCATACAGTACCAATCAATATAATCTTAGAACTTACATTTACTGATACTTACATATACTAATAAGTGTTGATAAAAGGAAGAAAAGATTGGAGAGGTACTTCATTCCAGTAACAGCAATAAAACCAGAGGAGTAGGAATATGGTTTCATAAACCAAACAACTGTCTTGTCTCTGAGGTCATTTTTTATTCAGAAGCCTTTTAGAAGTGGGACAACTGAATGAAAAAAGACTAATTCTGCCTAATATATTGTATATTCACTTAAATAGGATGATTAAGAACTCATAGCTGATGTTCCTTCCATATATATATATATATATATATATATATATAAAATCACAAACATATACTGTAGCTCTGAAATTTAAAATGTGAATAAACCTAGCTTTACATTACTCATCTTTAGCTACAACAGTATTATCCTAAAATCCCCTAAAAATTTCCCATTTTATTAAAAATACAGTAACTAAATTATCAAAGCCATAGAGGTATCTCCAACCATATTCAAGAAAATATTCTTTTATTTCTGATAAGTGCATTACACATACGCACAAACTAATTGTTTGTAACAGCCAACCCCTTTCCCAGCCGGCAGCTACACCTCCAAGACCTGTGGCCTGGATAATTTTCTGAGAATGAATCTAAATATCAAGCCGTACCTCTAACAAATGAAACGTTTCCCCACAATCGACGGTGTAAATATAAGCACAACAGAAAAGCAGATATGTAAAATTAAACTGATTAATTGTATTAAATGGAATAACAAGAAATATGCAAAATAAATAAATAGAAAAATATATATACATGTGTAACCCTCCACCACAGCAACAACGTGACACCACCATATATAAATACAACAAAACCTACCTTGCCCCTGTAACATATAACAAACAACGAATAACAACAATGAATGATAAACGGAATGAATGATCGTGAATTATAATCCGGTTATAAAAATTGTCCTGCAGACGGATGACTGTACGAGAGATAAGCGAGTTGTTTGAATTTCCCGGCAAATGGAGCAACTTCACCGTGATTCCTCGGCGCGTGGTGGATGATGATCTGACCCCGGGGTCTCTGCAGATCAGGGATGGAAGACAGTCTGGCGGAATGAACAACAAACTAGGATAAAAGCGTGATGTGAAAAAACAGCAGGTAAGTTGCTTTGTGGTTCAGAAAAAATGGTCTCCTTCTTTCTCCTTTCCTCTCTCCTCTTTTTTTCCTCCTGATTGCTTAAATAGTCCTGTGCTGGATGTAATTGATTGATATTTAACAGGTGTTTTCCAGATTTGGGGCTGCGGTTTCCTTCCATCATCCGTCCCCCTTTGTATTTACGGGGACGACATTTACTGACGCACACAAACGGCAAACGGGACGATGGAAACAAGACGCACTCAGTACTAACATTTGACACTATTACTATGTAGCCCCGCTACATATTGATAAAAAAATATTTTATGTTCTCTCAAGTGTCACAATTAAACATTATTGTTCTGATAATGCTCCACTTATTTGGAAACTCGGAGCATTAATACATTGCTATTTTTATTAAAATTAACAAGATTTCTGCCAGAGGACCTTGGGAGACATTTGGAGCATATATACGTGGGGTCAAATAATATTTTGCTCTTCACACAAAAGCAGAAACCCAGAAATGCAAGAAAATTGATCACATTTCTAAATTTAAAAAGACCACCAATTGCTCAGTATTACGGGAAAAGATTGGCCTTACAAACAGAATTCAGTTTATTAAAAAGAGAAACGCTTTGTTAAATAATTTCATTCACCTTATAAAGAGAGAGAATGTTAAAATGTTAGCACATGAAATATATACACAAGGTCAGAATACTATTGCATAAATGAAACATACCATCAGAACCGAAGTAAACAAACACAGAAAAGTAAAGGACATAGTTAAGTAATAATATAAGATGCTTCACTCTTTATTTCAACTTCAGGTATTATATACAAAAAGCTGAAGAAACCTTTAACACTCTTTGATAATTTAAACATAACTAAAACTCTATAAAGCAGAAAAGCTGCAGTCACAGACTCTTGTCCAGCAGAATATAAATAAAAAAAATTGGATGTCAGCATCAGTAGGCTTTGTGTCCTACGAACCAAGTTACCTTAACTATTCCATAACATTTCAGCAATTATTTACCAATGCTAATCTTTCTAAACATAAAATAAGTCATTACGATAGCAATTGACGAGAAGAATTCATAATTCATTTCTGAATTATGGTATTTGGGGGTTCCTCTACAGTGCCGCTTTCTCTTGCACGATTCGGCTCAAAAATTAATCAGCACATCGTCATCTCATAGCAGGCTTAAGGTTCGAGTTTGGTGTTTTTCCATCTAGCCGTTTTAGCTTTAGACCATCCTCAAGAAACTGTGACACACACCCATCATCAAAATATTGATTTTTTTTCATTATAAAGGGGAACTAAAACGTCAAGATCCATCTAAAACAGCGGTTCTCAACCTGTGGGTCGCGACCCAGTCGGGGGTCGCCTAAGACCATTGGAAATATGGGTTTTGTCTATTCTAATGTGTAAAACTTGTTATTTTACAAATTTTTTCCATTGGTAATTACTAGTTTTTTACTATAATTGTAATTCGAGGATAGATGTTGCAGACAATTGAATCAGAAAAATTTCAAACGTTTTAATTGTCATAACCTTATTATTTTTAACTGTTTACATCACTGTACATCGAACGGCGTGATGTTGCAGGGATTTACACACTTCTTCTTCTATTTCCAACAACATATCTTTGTGAAACAAGGTTTTCCAGCTTGTTGGTTATCAAGTCTAAATACAGAAGTAGACTTGTTGCAGAAGATGATCTTCATTGTGCTCTTGCAAAGACTGCCCCGAGAATTTCTGATCTGGTGAGAAAGAGGCAGCCTCAACCTTCGCACGAAAGTTGGCTTTTTACGCGTACTGTCACAACAATTTTGTAGCAAAGTAGTTTACTGTTGTTATAGTATGACTGTTACCCAAGCTACGCCATGCTTTTCAAATTTTCACATAAGTATACAACATGAATACGGTGAATACAGTTCAATACACAATGAAGAAAACCAAATAAACGTAAGTCATAAAGACAAAATTTTATTTATTTGTAATTAGAAATAAATATTTCACAATATACAATTACATATTGTTTTTGTTATTAATCACTACGCTTTAATTATGTTCAATTTGTAACAATGAAAATACATCCTGCATATCAGATATTTACATTACAATTCATAACAGTAGCAAAATTACAGTTATGATGTAGCAACGAAAATAATTGTATGGTTGGGGTTGCCACAGCATGGGAAATTGTATTAAAGGGTCGCTGATCTAAAACCAGAGATAGAAATCTTTGATGAATCTAAGGCTTTTGCCTCCCCCCCATAGCTAATAGATTATGGTAGGGGAAGGGCACAAAACAAAAAAAAAAAACAAAAGCTCTCCATTAATATATATATTTGCAAAAGCCAAAGAAGAAAAAAGCTTGTACCTAAAACACTATTACCATTAGTCAATTTGTGCTTTCCCCAAGAGAAATACCTTGTAGAATGCATATGCTACAAAACAATATCCTACCGAACACTGAAAATTCTTGCCAAAGTTCTTATCAACAGGAAAGAGAATGCTCTTCCTTATTATCCACAAGAATATTTACAGACATTTGATAGTAACAATAAATGAGGTTAATTATTCACCAGAATACAAAAACCAGTGATTGGATCCAGTATATCCGCATGGGCTTAACTATTCATTTATCATTATTTATCTGACTAATGACTTCATCCAAGATCAGGATGCATTACAGTTAGAGCATAAGCAGCTTCAATGACTTGCTCATGGTCACATACTGAGGCAAAAACTTAACCACTAACCTTGTAGTTTAAAGTCCAGTGCTTCGGTCATTGCACTGTACTGTCTGCCTGTCATACTGCAGCTTACAGATGTCAGTTAGTGTAAATAATATAAATTCTGATTTAAAATGTGAAATCAGAATTTCTTTTAAAACCAATATTATTTGCCATTGTCTTCAAACCCCTTTCCATTTATAAGCATAATTTGAACTGCAAAGGAAGGACCTGAGCAAAAAACATCTTTACAAAGGTGGCATGATGCTTTATATTGCTGCTTTATTATAACTCACTAGCTGAAATACCAAGAGACGGGAAGAAAATAAAGTTGTTTTTTTTTTATAATTGTTTGAGATAAATATAACTAAAAAAAATACACACATCTTAAGAACAAAAATAAATTAACAAACAATGAAGACTCGCTAATGTGCTTGTCGTGCGGTCTTGTATATATGTTATCATTCAGTTGACACTTGGAACCGGCCAACTCTATTTAATTTCAAAAGCAATAGGGGTGCGGTGGTACTCAAATATAAAGAATGATGGTAGTCAACTCCAGTTCGCCTTCTGGTGGTTGTTCTGTATGTCAACTGGATGATAACATGCATACAAGACCGTAAGTTCACCCCCCATCCTACCCAGAAGGGAGTGGGTTAGGGGTGATTTCACTTTACAGTATTTTTAGACGACCAATGAGAAACACGTGCACCAAGTTTCATGAAAATCGCTCCAGCCGTTCAGAAGTGATGCTGGAACATACACACACACATACATTGACTTTTATACAGTAAATATACAGAAAATTACTTCTGTATTCACTAAAGATCCGAGGAAAGCTTGTATTTCTCCATCTGTTCTCACTCTCTTCTATAGATGCAAACTGCAGTTCCATCCTAACTGATTGCAACACATCCTGGCATGGCACCTGCTCAGCTAATGATCATAACAAACTGCAAAGAGTGGTGGAGGCACAAAATTATGCCGACACCCACTTGCCTCCTGTTCAGGACATATATAACACATGCTGCCTTAGAAAGTCAAACATGACTTGTTACGACTTTAGCCATCCTGCACATTTGCTCTATTCACTAATCCCTTCTGCTATTGCTTTGGGACTATTCATACTCGTTGATTCTGGCCTGTCCAGTTTCTATCCACAAGTCATATGATTACTGAACAGTCAGTCATATTAACAGTGCTATAATGCAAGGTTATTAAATAGCTAGTCATAATAACAAGCGCTCAGCGTTCTGGTATATATTGGTATACAGTATATGTTTAATTTCATGTATTTTGATTTGATTTGGAATACTGTATTAACCCCCCAAGGTGGAATTGTCTTTTCACATGACCTTTAGGAATCAGAGCGCATGGTCAACCATTGTACAGTGCCTCTGGAGCAATTTTCAGGTTAAAGGCCTTACTCAAGTGTATGTACAGTATGTTTTTTGTGTTTATATTACATTACTGTCACTATTCTTAGGAGAAATGCAAGTAAGTTATTCTACTATTTTTTATCAGTATGCTGCTGCTGGAGTATGTGAATTTCCCCTTGAGATTAATAAAGTATCTATCTATCTACTATGTAGACCTTATAATAAACTTGAGCTTAAAAAAGGCCAATAAGATATAAGTAATGTGGCACACATGTCCCATGCTATTTGAAGTACAAATCAAGAGCAGCTATGCTCAATCTGGATAACCGGTTACACAGCCAGTTTATGGAATATACAATTTTGTTTTTCCATTTACTAGATAGCTGTTGAAATGATAGAGAAAGTTCACATAAGAATGACTGGATTTTTTCCACAACCTTTTCAGCTTAAGCAAATGAAAGCTATGACCTGAAATGACAGCCATGCTTAAAAATATGAAATGAGTAAAGTATAGTGACACATGGAACAAAAAAAAAATGTTTTAGATCTTAGCACCCTGGGAACCTTCAACTCCCAAGTCCCTGATACTTCTACAACTTAATTAAATTGTTAAATTGTGAGATATATTGGACTAAATTACCTGTTCTCAACCAATTCCATCTTTGAAATATATGTAAAAGAAAAATGCTATAAGTTAAAAACTCTAAATGATCCCTGTATGACAGATTGATTATAGCCTTGGGCTGCATAACATTTGGACCACAGGGCAAATCTTCCAGTCCATTAGAACCATGAAAGACCAGTTTATTTCATAGTTAGGATTTACTTCAATCTAAAACTAAATCAGATCAAGGATGCTGCTGTGCTTTATATTTGTTTGTAAAAAAAAAAGTATTTTTTCTCAGCAAAACTTTGATGGAAACCCATAGTCCCACACTGAATAAAGAGAAAAGCTGTGCTACGTAGGAAATTTGTGTAATCCTGTACCACCCCTACTTTTACCTTAGGTCCTCTACAACTGGGATTAGTTACAGATCAGACACTAGGTCCAGACCTCTGCAAAACTGTAATGGAAAAGGTGACTTTAGAAAGGGAATGGATTACTTTGCTGCTCGCTTGCTTCACCACAACTATTACAATGTGTTAAAATCTTCATAATGTTTAATTCTTGTCATGTTTTTGTATACTTTTATTTACAGAATATGCTGAAGTGACAATTCCTTAAAAACTTTTTTTGATTATCTTAAAGTAGTGGCCTCTATGAAAGGTAACATATACAGTAAACATAGATGGATCAAAACAAAAATATTGTTTAAAAATTTAAGCACTGCTTGTCAAGCTTCACTAAAAATATTTCAGACTTCTCTTCAATGCTCCCTTACGTCTATGAAAACAGAGAACAAACGGCTAAGTTATTGGACTGTAATATATACGGCTGTCACTTCAGACTTAAACAGGCCCTTACATTTTCAATAGTACTGAGAAAATTCATCACTAAAACATTATCTGCAAAATTCTATTCCCTATAAGGATGCATCAATGAATGTACAGATACTACAATGACATAAAAAGCAAGGTTGTACAAATTAAAAATTATATTTTAAATCTTCTATAGAGAATATTAAAACAAGAGAAATATGACAAATGAGAATAAACAAAGTAATTATTTCATCAAGCTTGCTTAGTTGGCTAAGGGTTCCAAATATTTTACCAAATTACTCCTTAAAAGTTACCAAGGATTCCAATTCAATTACATGACTCCAGAATTTATTCCAGATTGCAATAATCTTTTCCATTATAAATTGCTTCCTATTTTCTTTGTGCAAGACACTTCCTTTTAATTTCTACTAGTATTTTTCAAGTACGTCTATTTAACTTACAGTATTACTAAAGAAATGGCAGGCCTATGAAGATGGGACAAAATTAGAGTGTTATGTCTTGAAATCTTCAGCCAGTTAAGAGTGACTACGAAAGTTTTAAAGGGTTACGGTAAACCACTATAGAGACTAACCAAGATATTATAAAAGAATGGATAGACATTTTAGCTGTTGCAAAGTCTACAGTTGAAACTGTGCAACATTTCTAAGCTAAACGTGTAGCAATATAAAAACAAGGTTTATTTAAATTTCACAGACAAGTTCTCCTTAAAAATAAAACAGTATGTTTTTCATTATGTCGCAGGTAATTAGTCAATAACTCTCAAGCAGTAAAGCCTGAAAACAACCAGGGGTTGGGCTATCTTGAGATTCAAAAACCATCACTTGATTAATACTGCATGTCTGAGAATTTCTGATACATGATCTTTGCTGAAATTCAATAACTATGACCCACACTCTCAATGCATTTGAGACTTCTTATATTCTACTCAGAACACTGGTGGCAACTCATCTGCCCTGAACCTCTTATACTTCGAGAGTCAATCTGAACTTTACCTTTGCTCTGCTTTGACCTATTGAAATTCTGTAGTTATGCTTCAAATAATCTCTGATTCCTCCCTATACCCATCTGTGTCACAGGTGCACAAAAACTGCACTTTACTTATATTTCCACTACTACTAAACCCTTTGTTCCACTTTAGATCATTATTTCAGTGAGAACAGGCCTTTCAGCCCAAGAAAGCTTGCCAACTTATTTCTCCAAGCTAACACCAAGTCAAGTTTTGTAGGTCCCTGAAGTATGTGTTTATACTGAAAAGGTTCAACTCATTCAATTTTTCCTCATAACTCCTAATATGGAGTCATGGAATCAGTTTAGTTGCTCTTCATTGGACTTTTTTTTGCCTGGAGAAACAAAACCACATGCAGTACTCCATCTGGGGGCTCACCACTGCATTATATGGCTTTGGCATATCCATCTTTGATTGTACTCTATGCATCGTGCTAAATAATCTAACATTCTATGAGCGTTCTTAATGGCTTTGCACCATGTCTAGATGTAAATCCCCCAATAAGTTGTATTATTTTTGACCTGTGCCCTCCATATTATGACTCCATATATACAATTTCTATTTACAATCCTTTCAATATACAGTATGTCACACTCCCTCGTGGTTTCTTCTAAATTTGATTGGATCCTTACAATTGTTTTGGGTTTCTTGAAGTGTCTTTCTAGGGCCATTTTTAACAGAATTGTTTGTATCTTCAGGGAGGTAACAACACAGTTTGACATGTGCCATTTTAACATATATTAATCAAATGTTTATGACAGATATATATACTTAAAGAGATGTGGTTTTAGGGTAGCATGGTGGGACTGTGGTTATGACTTCTGTCACGCTGCTCTAGTTTCAAATCCTGTTTGAGTCAACTGGAGACTGCGTATACTCTTCATGGCTATGTGAGTTTTTCTCCACCTTATTAATATTTCTCTCATATGCCAAAGAAAACTAAAACTGTCAATAAACGAGTCAAGTGGTGTATGAGTAGTTATACCTGGCAATGGAATGACACCTCATCCCACTTGCTGCCTTCAGCATGACGCTACCAAAATAGCTCCACACAAAAATTGGATTAAGCAGTTTCAGTAAATAGAGAAATGGAATTATCTTTCTTTGTAGTTCTTCACCTAATATAACAATATATTATTAATGAGTGTAATAAAATAGCAATTTGAGATCTAAAACTAAATATTTATGTCTATTTTAGGGCCACCTATCTTATCCAGCATTAGGGGATTCAGCAGCCAAAAACCTATCCCAAAAGAAATATCCTCCAAAGTGCCTAGAGATTTAGGACCTGAACATGTGTATCAACAGTGAATGGTTTTGGAAAGTGTTGCCTCTTGACATTTTAGTGCAATCAACTGGTCTAACATTAGGACTGGAATAGGACACCAATTCAAATATGGGGAGAACATGTACATTCTGCAAAAAAGGCCCAAAAAGGAACTAAAATTCTGTTTGTTTTAACCTGACCGCTGCTAAAAATGACACACCAGACAATAAACTATTAAGATTTGATCGTTTTGAGTATGTAATGTGATTGATATAAGGTAGAAACAGGTGTACAGTAAACCCTCGTTTATCGCGGTTAATTCATTCCAGACTCTACCGTGATAAATGAATTTCCGCGAAGTAGGATTCTTTATTTATAAATCTAATATTTTCACAGTTAGAGCATAGAAGACCTGTTTACGATCTTCTAAATACGTTTTTTAACATTATTAGAGTCCTCTAGACATGAAATAACACCCTTTAGTCAAAAGTTTAAACTGTGCTCCATGACAAGACAGAGATGGCAGTTCTTTCTCACAATTAAAAAAATGCAAACATATCTTATCTTCAAAGGAGCGCCATCAGGAGCAGAGAATGTCAGAGAGAGAGAGAAAAGTAAACAATCAAAAATCAATAGGGCTGTTGGGCTTTTAAATGGAAGCACCGCGATAAAGCAGCCGCAAGGAAGGGATCAATGTGAAGGTAGTCTTTAAGCATTTTTTAGAGGAGCATCCATATCTTTTAAGCAAACAGCCCCTCTGCTTACACCCCCTCCGTCAGGAGCAGAGAATGTCAGAGACAGAGAGAGAGAGAGACAGAGAAAAGCAAACAATCAAAAATCAGTACGTGCTGAAGCATATCGTATATCATTGAGTTGTTTTATTTAATAGGTAATACGCGCTCTGATTGGGTAGCTTCTCAGCCATCCGCCAATAGCGTCCCTTGTATGAAATCAACTGGGCAAACAAACTGAGGAAGCATGTATCATAAATTAAAAGACCCATTGTCCGCAGAAATCTGCGAACCAGCGAAACATCCGTGACGTATATTTAGATATGCTTACATTTAAAATCCGCGATGGAGTAAAGCCACAAAAGTCGAAGAGCGATATAGCGAGGGATCACTGTAAACTGTTATAGTAGAAGATTAGAAAATTTTTTTATCAAGAACAGGCCACTTAGCCCAATAAAGCTTTCTACTCCTATCCACCTAATTTCTCCAAAATAACATCAACTCAAGTTTTGAAGGTCCCTAAAGTCCTGTGGTCCACCACGTTACTTGGTAACTTATTCTAAGTGTCTGTGGTTCTCTCTGTGAAGAAAAACTTCCTTAAGTTTGTGCGTAATTTACACTAAGAAGTTTCCAACTGTGTCCCCATGTTCATGCACTTATTCCCTTCTAATTCCCTTCATAGTTTTAAGCACTTCAATCATGTCTTCTCTTAATTCACTTTGGCTAAGTCTAAGCGCTTTTAATCTTTCCTCATAACTCATCAGCTGTGCTCTTGGAATCAGCCTAGTCACTTTACTCTGGACGTTTTTCTAACAATGCTATGTCTTTTTTGGGGCGAAAACATGCTAGTGTGTTATAAAGTTAGATTGAGTATAACCTCCTATTCTACACATGGTGCTAAGCAACCTAACATTGTTTTTTGCCTTCTTAATGGCTTCTGAACTCTGTCTGGAGGTTAATTGTGCAGAGTCCAGTATGACATCTAAGTCCGTCTCATAAACAGTATTTTCAGTTTTCACCTATTGTGTATTTAAATTCAACATTTTTATTTCCCACATTACTTTAAATTTCAGCTTATACAAAAGTAACCTGAACAAGCATTAAGGCTGTCCAAGTCCTTCTGTAATTATTCAACAGATTTTACATTATCAGCTAATCAACCTGCTTGGTATCATCTGTAAACTAAACCAGCATGTTGTTTATATTCCTATTCAAATCATTTATGTATATTAAAAACAGAAGCAGCCCCAGCACTGACCACTGACAAATACCACTCTTAACATCACCCAATTCTGATAAGGCTCCTCACACCATAACCCTGTACTTCCTGGGTTTTAGCCAATTCTTCACCTATCTACACACAACACCCTAAACTCCCACTTCTTTTAGACTGATGCCCAACCACTCATGTGGGACCTTATCAAATGTTTTCTGTACATCAGGATAAATAATATTCCGATCCTCACACCATTCCAGCATGTTAGTAAGTCACAACTTTCCCGATCTTAACCCATGTTGACTGTTCAGTTAAATTTCTGTTCTTGCAATGTGTTGCTCAATCTTTTCCTTAATAATTCCTTCCATTAATTAACCAGTGATGTACACTGAATTTTACTGTCCTATAGTGAATCTACCTAATCAATCTTTTAATATAATGGGATAATATTTGCCATTTTCCAGTCCTTAGAAACTTCCCAAGCACTCAGTGACTTTCTTGAAATGTGCATGGTTTATATATGCACTCACTATCTTCATTAAGTACTTGATGACAAATTTTACTTGGTTCTATAACTGAAAATGAAATTGAAAGTGTATCACTGGTGTTTAGGAGCAACATGAAAATATAAGAAAAGATTTAATTTATATGATGAACATGTATGTATCCACCCTAAACCAATCTAACCCAAGCTTAAGGTCACAGGAAGCTGGACCGGGCATCAGTTGAGGCAAGACAAGAACAACTGAATATTGCAGGGAAAGCTCATAGCACACCAGTACTTAATCAATCTGACAAATATGTATAACAAGGAAGTCTTTGAGATGTGTAAGAAAAACTGAAGGGCCCAGAGAAAAACACCAGGGGCACAGAAAAATGTCACCTCACTTACATGTGGGTCTGCTCTTCTCTGTACTTAATAAATGGCTTATCTGTGTATTCAAGTTATTTTATTCAAGCTTGGAAAAACAAAAATCTGCTGTGCTGGACTCAGACATTTGTGAAATCTTATCAGCATGACAAGTACTGCGCAGTCCAATCACGGCTTCAATATTCTAGCAAGGCAACGCAATCTCGCACTATGAAATGAGTAAGTATTTAGAAGGAATATTGAAACCAGCAAAAAATGAGTTAATCGGCCAGTGAGAAAGCACAACGTGTGTAAACTGTCTACAGTACCTGCATCCGGACTGCTAATTTTTATGCACTTTAACCTATCCTCATATCCTGTCCCAAACAACCCTGCACTTGATTAGCAACCCATTTCTACCCCTCCTCCTGGGATCTCATATGTCTGTTGAAATGAGGTAATATAGTGACACTAACAACCTAACAAAACTCTGCCGAGGTCACTACTTGCCCTCAGACCACCTGATCAATTCCGGTCAGCCGGTTTTGTCTTACCTCAAAGCGAACGCATAGTAGCCCTCATATCGAGCTGCTCTCCATTATAGTATTAAATTCAATGAAATAAATAAATGCGTCTTGTTTCCGCATTCAAAAACACAAACAAAACATTGACAAATTTCTTCCGCCCGTTCGCCGCTCGGCTACTTCCTGAAACTGTATACGTGACGTGCGCGTCCCCGACGCTCAGCACAGCACAACACCGCCCGTTCCCGAATCTGACTGACTGACTGACTCCTGGCGGAGGAGTTGGTGGAGCATACGAGGATAGGGCTGGAAGCACATGCACTAATACAGCACGTTACTATGGAGGAATATTTCGGACAATAATTGCCCCCTTCCTGATTTCTTATTCTTTTGCATGTTTGTCACACAAAATGTTTCTGATCATCAAACACATTTAACCAATTAGTCAAATATAACACAAGTAAACACAAAATGCAGTTTTTAAATGATGGTTTTTATTATTTAGGGAGAAAAAAAAATCCAAACCTACATGGCCCTGTGTGAAAAAGTAATTGCCCCCTGAACTTAATAACTGATTGGGCCACCCTCAGCAGCAATAACTGCAATCAAGCGTTTGCGATAACTTGCAATGAGTCTTTTACAGCGCTCTGGAGGAATTTTGGCCCACTCATCTTTGCAGAATTGTTGTAATTCAGCTTTATTTGAGGGTTTTCTAGCATGAACCGCCTTTTTAAGGTCATGCCATAGCATCTCAATTGGATTCAGGTCAGGACTTTGACTAGGCCACTCCAAAGTCTTCATTTTGTTTTTCTTCAGCCATTCAGAGGTGGATTTGCTGGTGTGTTTTGGGTCATTGTCCTGTTGCAGCACCCAAGATTGCTTCAGCTTGAGTTGATGAACAGATGGCCGGACATTCTCCTTCAGGATTTTTTGGTAGACAGTAGAATTCATGGTTCCATCTATCACAAAAAAGCCTTCCAGGTCCTGAAGCAGCAAAACAACCCCAGACCATCACACTACCACCACCATTTTTACTGTTGATATGATGTTCTTTTTCTGAAATGCTGTGTTCCTTTTACGCCAGATGTAACGGGACATTTGCCTTCCAAAAGTTCAACTTTTGTCTCATCAGTCCACAAGGTATTTTCCCAAAAGTCTTGGCAATCATTGAGATGTTTCTTAGCAAAATTGAGACGAGCCCTAATGTTCTTTTTGCTTAACAGTGGTTTGCGTCTTGGAAATCTGCCATGCAGGCCGTTTTTGCCCAGTCTCTTTCTTATGGTGGAGTCGTGAACACTGACCTTCATTGAGGCAAGTGAGGCCTGCAGTTGTTTAGACGTTGTCCTGGGGTCTTTTGTGACCTTTCGGATGAGTCGTCTCTGCGCTCTTGGGGTAATTTTGGTCGGCCGGCCACTCCTGGGAAGGTTCACCACTGTTCCATGTTTTTGTCATTTGTGGATAATGGCTCTCACTGTGGTTCACTGGAGTCCCAAAGCTTTAGAAATGGCTTTATAACCTTTACCAGACTGATAGATCTCAATTACTTCTGTTCTCATTTGTTCCTGAATTTCTTTGGATCTTGGCATGATGTCTAGCTTTTGAGGTGCTTTTGGTCTACTTCTCTGTGTCAGGCAGCTCCTATTTAAGTGATTTCTTGATTGAAACAGGTGTGGCAGTAATCAGGAAATTGAACTCAAGTGTGATACACCACAGTTAGGTTATTTTTTAACAAGGGGGCAATTACTTTTTCACACAGGGCCATGTAGGTTTGGATTTTTTCTCCCTAAATAATAAAACCATCATTTAAAAACTGCATTTTGTGTTTACTTGTGTTATATTTGACTAATGGTTAAATGTGTTTGATGATCAGAAACATTTTGTGTGACAAACATGCAAAAGAATAAGAAATCAGGAAGGGGGCAAATAGTTTTTCACACCACCGTAGATCTGTAATCTGTAGTACTTCTAAACCACATAACAGAAGGTGTTCTATTGACTCAGCTGGAATGTCAAAGGATGGACGTCCAGAGCAGGGAACTGCGTCACCTGAACTGAAGTGTAGTAGAGTCCGTTCCACCTGTTCTTCGATAATTTCAAAAATAGTTTCATCTATATCGGAGTCTAAAAGGGCCGCCAACATTGTAATTTCTTCCGATAAATCTTCAATTCTCTTTCTAAAATACGTAGTATCTTCGGCAGAATCCATTTCATCGGCAGTAGTAAGCATTTTTCTAATTAATTCTTGTGCTATCGATTCACCAATCAGTAACTAGAGGGCGTGTTAGAGCCCACCCTCTCAACTTTGACGAGTGAAAGTGACAGTTTTATTTCAAGCCGTATTTCATGACGGTTTGCAGGAATGTTACAGACAAAATGAAATAAATAAATAAGCAACGAAAAACATATTTCGTGACACATTTATTTATTTATGCTCTCATTTCATGATACATTTATTTATTAAGGCTTCATTTCATGATACATTTATTTATTTATGCTCACATTTCACAGTACTTTTATTTATTTACGCATTTATTTATTTATTTAATTTTGTCCGAAATATTGCTCCATACGTTACTGCACCCACCACACGACGAAATATCTCTGGAGTTCAAGCTCTCGAAGAAACCAAAATCACCTACTACATTAGCGCTTTCCACGATGAATATTTTTTTCAATGTACTGTATTCGCATTCTTAATGTGAGGCAAGTTGCGGTTTTGTGACTTAATATTTAATACTAGCACAAATGAATTGAAAATAAGTTAATATTTTGAAAGTGACGCGTTGTAGGTTTCTTATATTCTTCTTCTTTCGTCTGCTCCCGTGAGGGGTCTCCACAGCCTATCATTTTTTCCCATATCCTCCTGTCTTCTGCATCTATCCATTTTATTTGTAAGTGCCTTTCATGACATTGTCCGTGAGTTAAAGTTAAGTTAAAACAAAAAACCTAGAAAAAAATCAAATAAATAAGACAGTCAAAATTAAAAACAGATACATTGAAGGAGACGGTCTACAATAAAGAGACAGGGATGTCCATAATCTGGATGCTGCAGAACTAAAAGTATCGATCGGCCAGTGATTTGAATTTAGTGTGCAGGACAAGAAATTCAACATTAGATGACCTTAAATTGTCTGGGTGTGTAGTGTCGTTAACGTGTTAGAAATATACAATTGCCATAGACAGCTTTATTTATTAACAAAAGAATCTTATAAGAGGTTCAATATTTAACAGACAGCCAGTGCAAAAAAGTCCCTAAAATGGTTATATGTTCCCAAGGTTTAGCATGCGTTAAAATCTGGCTGAATAATTCTATACATGACCCTGTGTTAGGATATAGCAGGTTGGATAATGGATGGATGGATGTTGTAATCTATTTAAGACTTTGCCTAAAACACCAAAGGGCATAGCATTACAATAATCAAGCCAAGAGATGACAAAACCATGAACAAGTGTTTGAGCGACATGATCAGTGAGAGAATATCTGATTTGAAAAATGTTCTTCAACTGAAAAAGAGCAGATCTGCTAACATTCCTAACATGGGATTCAAACAACAGATATGATTATATGATAGATAAGAGACCAAGTCCATTTTAAGAGAGTTCCAGGTCGCCATTAAAAAAACATTCGCAGGACAAAGTACAGGCAAGTATATAAAATTTAAATAATGTTGTTGCCAAAAGGAATTAAGGGATAACTTGTTCAAAATCTCAAAAAGACACATGGAGAATAATGTTGAAAACAACGTGAAGTTTGGTTGTAATATATTGAGAGTGGGCCCCCAGTCCAGATTTCAATGCCTGTGCTTTTA
The DNA here is from genome assembly GCF_016835505.1 of Polypterus senegalus. NCBI lineage: Eukaryota > Metazoa > Chordata > Cladistia > Polypteriformes > Polypteridae > Polypterus > Polypterus senegalus. Next base: position 31,962,215 of record NC_053164.1, read on the forward strand.
AACTTGAGTTAAGTGTACTGTCAGGATGACATACAGTTTAGGTGATATCTAAAACTAAAAGATTACATCTTTTTTTTTTTAAAGAACCCCCTGTCTTAACCAGCATAAGACTTTCGACAGCTAAAAGCCTATCCCAACCACAGCGGTCTCTTGAGGTTTCAGGACCTGAACCTATCAATAGACAGTAAATCATTTTGGAATTGGTTGCCTCTTGACATTTTAGTGCAGTCAATTACCCTAACGTTGATACTGTAAAAAAACACCAACTCAAATATGGGGAGAACATTACAATTCTACAAAAATGGCCCAAACAAGAACTAAAGTGTCATTGTTAAGAGCAAAACGATTGCTCATAAGGTAAACTATTAAAATATAGTATTTCCTATTTTCAGTATGTCGAAATTAAGTAGAAACAGATGTAGAAACTGTTATAAACCAAATGGAATTGAAAATATATATTTGGAGTGTAGGAACAAATTGAGATTATAAGAAATTATTTATTCTGTTTGAAGAACATGTATGTATCCCTCCCAAACCAACCTAATTCAAGTTCTGGTCACAGGAAGCTAGAGATGTTATTGGCATCAGTGGATGCAAGGCAGGCACCACGGTACATTGCAGGGCATGCTCAACTGCATACTCAAACCGACCAATTAATGTAACAAACAATTTATTGGTAGGTGAAACAAAAATGAAAAACAACTTGGACACAGGAAAAGATTTAAGCCTCAAACAGTTAGTATTCAGCTCAAGATTCTGGTCTATTAATGAATAGAAGTTGTAAATCAAATCATTTTAAAAATTAGATAAATGTGAAAATAAAATAATAATATTAAAAAGTTTAGGTTATCAGGTATGCTACACTTAAGTTTGCATTACACAATTTATGATACAGTTAACATTTTTCCATACACCCCAGGAAGGAGGATGCTGAAGATGGTACACCACCCCATAGTCCTGGAGCACTGCTGTAGATGGCAGGCTTATTTCAGCTATAAGTACTTTTTGCCTCCCTACTTGCATCTGAAATCTAATTAAGTAATAGTGTTTTTAATTTGATTTCTGTTATCTTTTTTACATCCATATAGAAGGAAATCTTTGTAATTGATGGAAAATCTTCACTTTCTCACATTCTACCATAGACTGAGAAATACTGGGTAAGTAATTCTAATAATTCTCAGCTTTCTTCATATGAGAGCATTTCATTTGCGTTTTGCTTTGAGCTAGAAAATGGGAATTTTCACTCTTATTCATAAAAGCTTACATCTATCCATCTATCTGTCTTTAATTTTGTTAATCTGTTACTTAAAACACCAAAGGGTCCATACGAAAAAGTGCAGACATGGACAGAATCTCCTCCTTAGACTTCAATCTGTTGAAGAAGGCTGTCGATTGTTGCTTACTGATCATCTTTTGAATGTTCATCCAACTAGGTGATGTTTTCCAAACTCCCAGTGTTATGTTTTTGTACTTCTTAGCCAAATGCAAACTTAACATCTCTGTTTACCACTAGTAAGAGTGGATCTTAGTTGGATCGTCAAGTGACATACCCTACCTGAGACAATGCACAGCACTGCTGTTGCACTAAGCTGTTGATTGACTGAATGAGTATTGCCCATCTGTTACTTGCACAATTCCTGACACACCTTTTAGACTCATTTCATCAGTGGTCTGCTTCCAAACGTAGGACGGCTAATAGCCTGATGTTTTTTGGATGTTTGCTTATCTTCAATACACCTGTGACTCTATCACATGTAAATCTGAGCCATGTTCATGTCCTTGACACATTCATACCAGTGTGTGATGAGTGTTGCCATATCATTTTTAAAGCTGCTCCAGTCTTTGGAATTTTTAAATCCTTCAGTGAATTTCAAACACTTCTTTTTAAAAGTCATGTTAGCACATTCCGTATCATGTTGTCACTAATCAGTTACATGGGAAGAACAAGTAGATCCAGTTTGTCAATTAGTTCTCAGGAAGCAATGATAAACAGAGAGATAATACTCAAGGTAAATATTAGTATTTATACTGTATAGAGATCCCACAGTTTAACACTTCACTCTTTAACTTCACTTAAAAAGTTGTAAAGGTTTGTTTTGATTCTTTTGGTCCACATTTTCTTTGATCTTTCAGTCTTGAAGAAACAATGATTTTGAGCAACACCTCCTTCTGCAGATTTAGCCAAGATAAATTAAATAACTGTATGTAATGTCATAAAAATGGAATGCAAATGCAGGCCCTGCATACAAAAAGATATGGAAATACTCTCAGATTTATTTACGTTTGCTAAACTCTCAGCGCAAATGAAGCATTTCCATGGAGGATTTTGTATGATAAATATTTTTATTCTCTAATAACCTTAAATGGATGACAATGCAGTGTTTCAAGTGAACAGTTAGTTCTAATGAACTAATTTATCTTGTCAATATAAAAGAGCAACTGAGCGGTTCTACAAGGAGAAGACAGTGGTGCTCAAAGGGAGCTGTTTAACTTGACACAACCTCAGTTCTGCTCACTTAAAAGTAATTAAGGGAACAATCTGTTAACAATAAGCACAATTCTCAGATTGAAAAGAAAATTAATAAAGAGTGCTGTATAAAAAAGAGTATTTGCTCTGTGTCTGTATTGTCTATAATTTGCCATAAAATAGATTTTAAATGCTTTCATTTAGAAATGAAAATACAGGCACAATGGGCATCAGTACAATAAGTGTTTTCCTTACAAGGACCTAATCAGTCACATCCATACCGTGTTCATCATTAATCAGTCAGTAAGATCTTAGGAAATGCGCTTTGGAAAACAATCATTTCCTGAAACAAAATAACAACAGCATTTATTGATACAGTGCTTTTTACAACATACATTGTTAGAAAGTAACTTTACTTATTTCCAGAACTTAAACCTCAGTGAACAAGTCCATGGCAATAGTGGCAAACCAGTCTTTGACACACTGTAGTGGGAAGAAACCTTGAGAGGAAACTATGCTCAAGCTGGGCATCTACTCTCCATTGGTCAGCACAGAAGTAATTAAAAATGGGCAAAATCTAAAAAAAATCTATACTATGTTACATAGTAGAAACAAAACAAAAAGACTAATACTTGTATATGTATACCTATGCTGTGTTTCTTATAGTCTTAGTTTAGTCATGTATAGTTATGTTAAAAAGATTTCAAAATTTTAAGTTGGTTTTCTATGGTAGTCATTTCAAGTAGGAGGCTGAATTCAGTGATGGAGGCAGGCGTGAGCACACCAGGGTCAGTTTGCCTGATGGCTTTATAAGGAACTCAAGTCTGGTAGGATCCCAGATGATCAGGGGCCTCATGTATAACGCCGTGCCTAGAACTCACACTATAACATGGCGGAAGCACAAAAGTAGGAATGTGTGTACGCACAGAAAAATCCAGATGCAGGAATCTGTGTGTACGCAAACTTCCATGTTCTTGCACTACATAAATCCCAATCAGCATGAAAAGTAACGCACGTGCACGCGCCTGCTGTCCCACCCCAAACTCCTCTTTGAATATGTAAATCAATATTAATAGCCCTTAAGCTCAGCGTTCTGTAAAAAGACAATGGCAAAACCACAAAGAAAAATAGAACAATTTCACCGAATACCAAGTGCAGGCAAGGAAAAACATACTATTTGTTGGTTTAAACAGTGGTATAAACAAGAAAAGGAAGCTGATCAAGTGACATAGCCTGTCGGAGAAACTCGAAAGCTGAAGTTCACAAAGTCTCACAGTGACAGTGAGCCGCTCCTTGGCTACCAACGAGAGGAACGTCTGTACTTCCTCAACAGACCACGGAACAGCCATTTTTGGTTAAAACCAGTTCGAACCTTCGCGGGTCTGTTGTGTTTCGTGTCGCAAGTTCAGTGACGCAGTAATGAGGATTTTCTCCGGCCAATCAGTGACCAGCAGAGTTTACACGTCACATTTTGGTAACGGTTCGGCACGCTTGGAACCTCGGCTGAGGTGGTACTAAAAAAAGGACCAGGTACCAGGTACTGTTCCCAGTGGAAAGCCCCGCAAAAGTGAGCTGTACTGAACCGTGTCGTGCCGTACTATGCAGTGGAAAAGCGACTTAATAAACAATATGCGGTTAATTTCAGTGTATTTATAAAGCCACGTCAGGGATGTGAGTATGAAAAAGAAAGATAAACTACACAGGAACAGTAGCATTGCTTTGACGCTGGGTGCCGCCAATCTGCAAAACCGAACGGAGAACTTGCGTACGACAGGGTATGAGGTACCGTAGAAATGCGCATGGCTTTACGCTAAGTTTAGGTTTTATACATCGCAATTTGAACGTGAAAATGAGGCCCCAGGTCTGCAATATCAACTTGTTTAGAAGATTGGCTGATTTCAGAACAGGTAGAAGTTGAATTCTGAACTTGGGCCTCCAAACATTACATCCTGCAAGTGATTGATAGAGGAGAGAAATCAAATTATTACATGTGTAAATCGCAAAGTATACGTTTCTAATTATTCATGTGTAGGCTTGTTTGGTTGTGGTAAGGTCAATGTGTGACCCTATTCTCCCCTTTATGCCTTTTATTAATGTAAACCATAACAGAATGCCTCAAATCTATATTATTATTATTATTATTATGATGGGCAGCATGGTGGTGCAGTGGTAGTGCTGCTGCCTTGCAGTAAGGAGACCCGGGTTTGCTTCCCGGGTCCTCCCTACATGGAGTTTGCATGTTCTCCCCGTGTCTGTGTGGGTTTCCTTCAGGTGCTCCGGTTTCCTCCCACAGTCCAAAGACATGCAGGTTAGATCCTAAATTGTCCATAGTGTGTGGGTGTGTGTGCGCGCCCTGCGGTGGGCTGGCGCCCTGCCTGGGATTTGTTCCTGCCTTGCACTCTGTGTTGGCTGGGATTGGCTCCAGCAGACCTTCGTGACCCTGTAGTTAGGATGTAGCGGGTTGGAAAATCACTGTCTGACTGACTGACTATTATTATTATCATTATTATTATTGTTAAATCCCTGCTATAGTTCTCATTTGTTACACTGCATTTTATATTTATGACCTCAGGCAACAAGATAGAGCCCTAAAACAGGCAAGATGGAAAGAAACATTTATCAGTATATTATAGAAAGTAAGTTTTAATCTTTAAAAAACTATAACTAGTGCAATAAACAAAAGCAAAAAGAATGAGGTTTTACAAATCTTACAACATGATAGTGCTAGATGTGTTCAGTTGGCAGATAAACTTGTGGTTATACTCAATTCCTTCTAATCTGCTTCCTTCAGATCATCATCTGGTCTGCTCTCTTCTTAGTAAGCTAATCATCTGACTTTTTTGTAACTTTTTTCCTTAGTGGTCCATCCCAGTCTCTCTTCCTCCAAGCTTTCTTACATGGAGATGATGACTGATAGAATGTAAAGAGTTTCTACACACCTTACTGTCTTTAGTCAACTCCCCCTATCCCTGTCACAAATGGCCAGAGTACAGCACTTAACAAGAGGTTCTTATCTAATGTAGTAGTAAGTAAAAAATCAAAATCAAAAATGTCCGAGAGCAACTACTGACTTATCCAACTGCACTTTAAAATTAGATAGATAGCCAATAACGTCAACCATTCATAATGTTAGGTAATAGCATATACATTGGTTTAATTTTGTTATAATTAGATATCATTGTCAGTTACAAAGCTTGGCTAAATAAATTCATTTCTACCTTAGATTTGAATATTGAAAGTGTGTTCTTAATCTCTCATATCTTTGAGCAGACTATTCCAAAATTGGGGAACTATATAAGAAAATTTTCTATTCTCAGCTGTGATCTTTTTAGTTCAAGGAATTACTAGATAACCTGCATCTTGTAAATGAAGCGGCAAATGGGATTATAATGGACTAAACTTTCAAACATATGCTGGGGGAAAACACCATACAAAGCTTTATAAGTCAGCAACAACAATTTGTAATCAGTACAGAAAGGGTGTGATCTAAATTTACCATCACAACCTTCACATTCATTTTTTAGAAAACAAAATGGAGAATCAAGCTTCATTTATCTTGACTGGGCAATCTTCTTATGTTTTTTTACATAGTATGTTATAGTGATACCATATAAAGCCTTTGTCTTTCCAGTTCTTTGTAAGCTCTGTTTAAGGAACAGTCACACAGTAGTTAGTGCTGCCTCAAAACTGTACACATTTTCTGTGTAACTGACTAGTGTCACATGTATGGCTACCTTCTATCTTGGTCTCTTATGCTGCCATGATGGGCCACAGGTGCTCATAGCTCTGGAGCTGAAAATGTGAGTTAAGAAAATGGATGGATGTCTATGAGATATTCTTGTGTGACTCGTATGGGTTTGGTGACATGCCCTTAGGATTGTGCATAGCCTTGACAGAGAAACACAGTTTTAGGGGCATTTAGTAGGTGTCACTTCATCTGACTTCAAAATTAGCGGGTGTAACATTTGCAGGACCCATCAGTTTTCTCAATGATTTGTCAGTGACTGAGGCAACTAGGAGGTAGAACTACACAGCAGAATGTTTATTATCGTTAGACAAGTCTGTTCTAACATATTGCATCTTAACCTTCTACCTTTTAAACAGCTTTGCTTATTGAGGTCCATTATTATTAAATTGTGCTCTCTGGAGTATTTATTCTAACCACCTGGATGTTTGGGCAGTGTTGTTTTTGGATTGCAGTCTGCTATTGTGTATAAGATCATGTTACTGCATACGCGCACACAGGATGCACAAATAACTCCATGTCATGTACTACAGCAGTGAGTTGACAGTGTCCCTCAGATGATGAACACTCCTTCAGCAAATAAAAGCTAAGTACCGTGAAGTCATTATAGTATCCTGGGTAACTTTGGAAATTCCCATCGGAAGAGTCAGCTCTCGGTACAGGCTGGGGAGAAAAAGCTTTTGGAATGTTCGGTATGCAGGGCAGGCAGGCTACGGGGTCATGAGCAGTGGTAGTGTGTGGTTCCTGGTTCTGCCTGCCTTAAAGGAAGCTGTGTGGACAGCAGGCAGCCAACATGCTTGTTTATGTCATTCTCCATATAATTTAAAGTAAAATTATCTGCATCCTTTTCAAAATTTAATTGATTTCCCCATGTATCTTCAATTGAAAATTGTTTAGTTGATACATTTTCTTCATAAAGAATTTTGATTAATTAATGTCTGTGCGGTAGCTGGCTGTAAGAGTTTAGGACCCCTTGTTTGATTTGTAAAATGGGCCAGGTAGTGATTATTGTGAAAGATGCTGTGTAAAAGAAAGGTTGTTTCATTGATTTATTAAGGAAGTATGATACTTCAGAAGATAATGCTGCCTGCTCACAGTGGCTGGGTACCAGCTTGTTTCTTGGGTAGCTCTGTATTATTTTAAATAAAATTTGATTTATTCAGATGCAGACTGGGCTGTGTTCTGTTCAGAGCTGGCATGTTTTTCCCAATTCAGGTGGGTTTCTTCTCATCTATTCTTATGTTATCTAAAAGCCTAGTGGCTTTGAATTGCTCCTGAATGTATTTGTGAATTCCTGTATTGAGCCAGTGGCAGCTAGAATGGGATTCAGCTCTCCTGTAACCATATTGATTGATTCATCCTTTAGGTGGTCTTGTCTAAGCTGAAATTTCTAGCATTTGTGATAAAGCAGAATGTGGTGAAAGGGGTGATGGTTACCAAGGCATGTACATTAAGACTGGTTGAGTGAAAATTACATGAACTGACTTTAGGAAGGGAGGAAATATTCCAATAGCAAATTTAGTGCTTCAAGCTGTGAAGTGAATGTAACTGACCAAAGGCATAAAAGCTTCTTTATTATGTTATGATGTGAATATTGTAGGAAATTATGGCCATACTGTATATGAATTATGCAATTTCACTTTCACAAGCTAGGTTAGAGGCCACTCAAGAAATATAAGAATGCTACAAGGATTTGACTAGACAGGTTTCAAGTGTATTTAACGGATTAAATAGGGCATCAGAACCTCCCAAGTAGGTAAGACTAATCTTTTACTATGGTGGCTTTCACATTGGCAGTGTGGTGAACTGTTGGAAGCGAAGAAGGACAAATAGATTTAGCTTATTTCATTGTGGAAGCACAGGTGTATTAGAGGCGAAGGCATTTTCAAATCCCTGGAAAGGCTGAATTCAAAGTGTCATATTAATATTAAGGCTATCAAGATTCTTTACTGCTGGGTAAAAGAAAGCTGGACCGTGTATTTGAAACAGTGTCATCCTAAGCGTCTCCAACTATGAAAACACTGCCAGGAATGGCATTATTTTTGGCATTATAGGTCTAGGTGAAGTCTGCAATATTGTGGATTTTTCCATGTTGAGCAACATCAAACAGTTTGAAAGGTTCTTCTAATGCATCCCACAGGTGTAAATCAGTTTAATAGCTAACTAACATGGTTGTCCTCCCTGTTTTATTTTTTTCTTACCACTCTCTAATTACAAAAAGATACTCCCTTCTCTGTGCCACTTGTAACATTTCTGAGAAGTGATGATGTGGTAAGTGGGATGTTGGGAAAAACATGGTAATGGATGGGTGGCTGATATCATCAAACGGGCACCAGAGGGCAGAAAGGGACCCGGAAGTGCTGTGATATTATGGCGGCAGTGCTTCGTTCTTTCTGAGGAAATAAGAAAAGAGAGGTTAGTATGCTGCCATTTTCCCCTGGCACGACTTGTCGCGGTGCCGTCGGGTCCTTAAACTGCTCCCCATGTGCTCATGCGTGACTATATATATATATATATATATATATATATATATATATATATATATATATATATAGTAAACATTGCCCCGGACACAGACAGGCTGACACGCTCATGTCACCAAGCACACTTTTATTTTTCCTTATTTGTACAGTTCCGTGCTCACCAATCCCCAATACCCATCAGTCTTGGACAATACAATGTCTTTTCTCTTCCTCTTCTTCTTCAAACCGCCTCCTGCCTCCTACATAGACCTTGTCCCAATCTTCCACCCGACTCTTGTCCCATCTGAAGGGAGGTGGCCCCTTTAAATAAGAACCCGAATGTGTTTCCGGCAATCTCCCAAAGCCACGCCCCAGTGTGGCGGAAGTGCCGGCTGTCTCTCCAGAGGCACTCCGGATGTCACTTCCTGGTGTGGCAGAAGTGCTGAGGTCTAGGTTCTTCCTGGTATTGGGGTCCCCCTGGCGGTAACCCCGGGTCCCTACAGGGTCGAGCTTCCCAGCTGTTTACCCGAGGCCTCCAGGGCGGTCGCCCCCTCGAGGTCTAGAGCAGGCACCAGCCCTCCTCCTGTCTTCTCAGGCGTCCCGGCTAGGTACCACCTCCATCCAGGTATGACACTGCCCCACCACCAGTGAAGACACGTCGGTCGGAGCGACACGTCCCGCGAGGGCAACTCCTCCTCGAAGAGGGTCCTACCACGTGTCCAGGGTCCAAGCTGGCACCCTGGAACGTACCACTTTGGCACCCCTTCCGAGGTTTTCGTGCCCTTTGGAGCGAGCCGCTCGCGCCTCCGTAGCCCCCGCCAGAGGTGGGGTCGCCCCATCGCCAGCGAAGAATCCTCCAGTGAAACATCCCATCCCGTGAGGGCAGGTTTCCAACGAAGCGGGTCCTTCTGTTTGTCCAGGGTCTGGTCCTGCAACAACCAGAAACAAGGGGGCAGAGCCGCTGCCTGGAGACCCTTTCCCAGCATCCCCCTGTGCCCTGCACTGGCAGCGCCCCCCGATCCGACCGGCACCCCGGCACTTGCCTGTTTGGCATCCCCTCCGTGGGTTCCGTGCCCATCTCATTGGTTCTGACGGGTCCGCTCTCACTTTCGTCTTCCCCGCCTACTCCGGGGCTTTTTTCTGCCACTGCAGAGGACGACCTTTCTTATTGGAGGAATCGGCTTTCTCCCTTCAATTCCTCCATTTATTCTGGGACGCTTTAACGGTTTGAGTCTGAATATGGGAAAGGTACAGACCCTGTCCAGTTTGCGTCCCTATAGAGTGACGAGAGACTGTTGCAGGTTTGGGGCGTAGGGCGCTAGAACCCAGGGCACTTATCAGCCCGCATCCTGCCAACCCTCTCGCTGTCTCTCCCTTCCCCTCGCACACAGAACTCACCGTTGCATGCAGTGTCGGAGAACTCCCTACTTGATACCGTTCATTTGGATCACGGCCAAGTTCGGTGAGTTCTCCTTTATGCTGTACGAAGTCATCTCTACTCACCATCTCCGCGGTACCAGTCCGTCTAAAGATTCTAGCGTCGCGCCGTTGTGATGTCACTGACGCGCCCGCCGTCTCCTTCAGTTTCTGCAGTTCTGCACGGATGGCACCTAGCACCGGCATCATGGACAAGCACAGAAAGTCAGTTGACGATTGACCTACCTGGTTGTCAGTCATCTTCGCCGACTGCTTTCTGTGAGGCTCCCCCAGCCCGGGTCTGTTACTGGTGCGAGATGGACATTCCTTGGTCCCGCCTCTATACAGTCATTGGTGGGCACACAAGACACACCATCCAATCCTGTGCCCGTCTCAGGGAGGAACTTCCGTTCCGCGGCCATTCTTGGCTCCTCTCTTCCAGGTGTGACGCCATTCTGGCTCTTCTGATTGCATCGTCTCCTTACCGGCAGCTTTCCATGCTGTCGCTGTCGTGTTTGTAAAGCGCCACGGTTCGGCGTGCAGTTGTCTTCTGTATAAACCCGGGCAGTCGCTGCCTGTAAAACATAACACAAACCCAGCCCGGCGGCACGCAGGGATCGGAGTTGCTGGATCCCGTCTGCTTGAAGCACCATGCCATCCCGGACGCCTTCAGCAGCAGCACACTCAGAGGAGCCCGCTGTACTCACCCAACGCCTGTCCGGATTTTCCCGCACCTGGTAGGTCACCGACCGCATTCCGGTGGCAGTCTTGGGTTTTTTCCCTTTTCTCGGGCCGTGAGCACTCTGCACCCTTGAAACGTGTGCAGGGGTGCCTGCTGCTCCGGGCTGTCCACAAAATATTTATTTTGGGGTCCCTGTTTTGGAACAGACGAAGGGCCCCACATTGGGCACCATTGTGAATATTGCCCTGGACACAGACAGGCTGACACGCTCATGTCACCAAGCACACTTTTATTTTTCCTTATTTGTACAGTTCCGTGCCCACCAATCCCCAATACCCCTCAGTCCTGGTCAATACAATGTCTTTTCTCTTCCCGTTCTTCTTCAGACTGCCTCCTGCCTCCTCCGTAGACCTTGTCCCAATCTTCCACCCGACTCTTGTCCCATCTGAAGGGAGGTGGCCCCTTTAAATAAGAATCCGGATGTGCTCCAGGTGTGTTTCCGGCAATCTCCCAAAGCCACGCCCCAGTGTGGCGGAAGTGCCGGCTGTCTCTCCAGAAAAGGTGTCCCTTTTTTCTTCCCCCCTAGCACTTCCTGGTGTGGCGGAAGTGCTGAGGTCTAGGGTCTTTCTGGTATTTTGGTCCCTGTGGCAGTAACCCCGGGTCCCTACAGGGTCGAGCTTCCCAGCTGTTTACCCGAGGCCTCCAGGGCGGTTTCCCCCTCAAGGTCTGGAGTAGGCACCAGACCTCCTCCTGTCTTCTCAGGCGTCCCGGCTGGGTAACACCTCCATCCAGGTATGACACAATATATATATATATATATATATATATATATATATATATATATATATATATATATATATATATATATATATATCCATCCATCCATACATTTTCTAACCCGCTGAATCCGAACACAGGGTCACGGGGTCCGCTGGAGCCAATCCCAGCCAACACAGGGCACAAGGCAGGAACCAATCCTGGGCAGGGTGCCAACCCATATATATATATATATATATATATATATATATATATAGCAAAATACCTACGCTTGGCAGCGGAGAAGTAAAAGAAAAGGAAACATTTTAATAATAACGTAGCATGATTGACAATGTAATTGTTTTGTCATTGTCATGAGTGTTGGTGGCAAATATATATATATATATATATATATATATATATATATATACATATATATATATATATACATACATGTGTACATATATATACACACATTGATTTTATGAATATATAAAGTCATCGTCAGAATATATAAAGTCAAAACTTGAATGTATAAAGTCATCGCTGGAATATATAAAGTCAAACTTGTTTCTGAATATATAAAGTCAAAAGTTGAATATATAAAGTCAGTGTCGGAATTTATAAAGTCATTCCTGATTATATAAAGTCAACATCGGAGTATATAAACTCACTCCTGAATATATAAAGTGAAAGTCAAAATCTATTGATTGAAATGACTCTGAACTGAACTAAGTTATCAAAAACGTATTCAGAAAAATAAATAAAAAAAAACACTGTTCGGTTAATGTTTTGAAAATGATGCATGTGCCCTGCCCAGGATTGGTTCCTGCCTTGCGCCCAGTGTCGGCTGGGATTGGCTTCAGCAGACCCCCGTGACCCTGTGGTCAGATTCAACGGGTTGGGAAATGGATGGATATTCCAGCGCTGACTTTGTATATTACGACGCTGACTTTATATATTCAAGTTTTGACTTTATATATTCCAGCGCTTACTTTATATATTCAAGTTTTGACTTTATATATTCAGAAACAAGTTTTGACTTTATATATACTGACGCTGACTTTATATATTCAAGTTTTGACTTTATTTATTCCAACAGTGACTTTATATATACAAGTTTTGACTTTATATAGTTAAATTTAGTCATCATTGCATAAATTTTTCTTCACCATAGAAATTTAAAGACTAAATTCAACTTCCATTCCTAACAAAGATATTTCTGGCGACTAAATAGAACCCACTTATATCCAAATTCGAGCTATTGACGTGTCGCCTGCCTGCTTCGCTCTTACTTTTTTACCGTTCATTTAATCATGGCTAGTGGCGGAAAAATTTATTAAATTGATGGAGGATTACACTGAGTATGGCTTTACCAAAACAATTATTGATGGCGAATCGATTATTCATAAAGCTTCAATTGGTGATCTGTTTTTCTGTGTTAACCTCATATTTTTTCATACTTCTTCTCAAACCAAGGGGGTGCGAGGGTAAAATGAATCGGGAAGTGCTGATCAATGTAATCGGTGTACCAGGAAATCATGCATTGACAGAAGTTCCCCTTTGTTTGTAATGCAAAGTGTGATTAAATGCGTGATTTTTTAGCGCGTTATGGAGCACATGCCTCGAAGCTTCTCAGCTGTGCTTGTGCTAAGAAAAAGAAACATTTTTAAAATAACGTAACACGATTGTCAATGTAACCTTTTGTAAGTAGTGCCTGGAGGATTCAGTGTGGAGAAACTCTACAGACAGCGTGTGTATTAACTTGTGGATTTTTCTGTGAGTATTTGGTGGCAGTCTGACGAAGTTGCTTCGAAGACGCGTAGCCGCGGAGCTCAGCTCAGAGCGAAATGAGGTAAATGGGAGGGGAGATGATGACGTGACTCCCCCACCCGCCTTAACTGTCAATCCCCCACAAACACAGTCTCTCGGAATTTGCATAAGCACACCCCTTCACCTACAATTTTAACTTAGTTACAAAGTGATCAAAACTCTCGTTTATATCCTGCGTCCTCTCATTAAACTTGTATCCCGCATTACCTGTGGGCATGACAAACGCCAGCGGCAGCCTGTCTATGAACTTAATTTAAAGTTTAGGTTTACACCTTGCTTTGTTTCCGAAGTAGCAGCACTCATGAATATGCTTGTATGTGTCAGTCGCTCGCTTCTTATTGTTTCGCTGCCTTCTCAATTATATAATGCATGTATTCTTCAGCGCTTTTTGGAGGTCTTCCTGGTTTTCTACGCACTGCGTTGACAGTCAGTTCACGTGATTACGTGGGAGGCGTGATGATGTCACACGAAACTCCGCCCCCACGGCTTTCGAGTTCAACTCCATTACAGTAAATGGAGAAAAATAGCTTCCAGTTATGACCATTACGTGTAGAATTTCGAAATGAAACCTGCCCAACTTTTGTAAGGAAGCTGTAAGGAATGAGCCTGCCAAATTTCAGCCTTCTACCTACACGGGAAGTTGGAGAATTAGTGGTGAGTCAGTGAGTGAGTGAGTGAGTGAGTGAGTGATTCAGTCAGTCAGTGAGGGCTTTGCCTTTTATTAGTATATATATATATATATATATATATATATATATATATATATATATATATATATATATATATATATATATATATATATATATACTAGCTGTGTAAGCCCATGTTTTTTATAGGTAATGAACTGTCTTTCTTCTGAGGTTTGTCAACGTGCTCGCCTCACTTGTGTATTAGCAGCAGGAGGAAAAGTGAAAGGGGTACCGTTTTGCCAATGTGCTCGCCATGCTTCTGTAATAGCGGATAAGCGAGTGACTCTCTCTTCACAGGTTTTGTTTCGCCAACGTGCTGGCCTCGCTTGCATATCCTCAGAGGTGGAGCCCTTAGCCCGACTCCACCTCTCACTTCCGGGCTGGACAGACTCACACACTTCCAAACGTACACATTTATTTATAAGATAAACACTTCAATACCAACACAAGTATCAGTTCAAAGAGTGATTTATTTTCACAAATACCTCACAGATGATACACAAATATTGCACAAGCACATTTCCTTTTATATTGCCCTGTTTCTTCTCTTTTCATCCTCTCCTTTTACTCCTCCAGGCAAACTTTGCCACATCCACCCGACTGTAGCGCAAATGAATGAGGACGGGCAGCTTCTTTTATACCAGACACAGGATCACTTATGTGTGACGCTACCGCAAACAAGAAGTAATTCCAGATCAGGCAGAGGTTCCTTCCATTAAACTGGTCTCCTGGCCAGTTATGGGACCTTGGACCATCCTAGCCTGAATGCCAGCCCATGCCTGGTGACTATCACATATACAGTACATATACATTAACCATCTACAAGCCACAAAACAGTGGTTGGCTGCATTCGTCAGCTAAACCTACCACCTGTGTTCATCAGTTAAACCAACACCTAACACCTTTCTCATAAGTTCTATTAATAGATGACACAGAAACTCCCTAAACTCATGGTTATCAGACTCACAGCTAATATCAGCCTAAATAACACTGGTTAGCTGCCCTTAGTATTCATGCTAGTAAAGCCATACAAGCAAATAACCTGATGTTTGTGCTTACAAGCTATACCAGTCCCTCATATTTGTACTGATCAGCCACACTGACATTTAACAACTCCATCCATCATACATATATACACCCAATTAGTGCACTTATCATTCACATAAGTATCTAGCAAATGTACCTAACATTCTCTCAAACACCTGACACCTGCACACATTAGCCATGAACATCACCCCCACAAACTCTTCATACATACTATATGTTTATTAACCACAGTACAATCACAAAAATACCAGATGTGTTTATGAGCTACGCCAACCTCTCATACAGCTTTTGCACTCATTAGCTACATAAACATGTGGCAACTGATTTTA
Organism: Polypterus senegalus; assembly: GCF_016835505.1. Lineage (NCBI taxonomy): Eukaryota > Metazoa > Chordata > Cladistia > Polypteriformes > Polypteridae > Polypterus > Polypterus senegalus. The sequence continues at coordinate 31,977,641 of NC_053164.1, forward strand.
TCAGAAACTAAAACATCATTTTCCAGCACTTAGGAGCCTAATGCTTGCGCAGCAATATAACCCGCTCATATCATTAACCACATACTAATTTTAGATACCCACACATAAACCTGATAACCTGGACAAATCAGCCACATACACACTGATGCTTCACTCACTGGCCTCTAAAACAATCAGTCACACAGAGTCATTATACCTGAACTCATCAGATAGCTGATAAACGTTGCTTATCTGCTACACAAAAATGTAACAAGTGTGTTCTTCAGTTACTCAGACACTTAATACTTGGAAGTATTGCCCATATTAACTCCTGCTAACTGAGCTCATCAGCCACATGAGTATTTGACATTTTTCTTTGGCAACCACACAAATACCTGATACTTGTTTCCATTAGCTATCTGACACATGAGCTCACCATTCATATAACCTGAAACCTGTGCTGCTTCGCTAAACAAACACCTGTTATCTGCCTTTATTAATTGCACAAACATTTGATACAGTGTCTTATCAGAGTCTGCAATAGTTTCTTCAGAATGGCACTGTCCAGCCAATGATTCCACACATTATTGTTCGCACACATCCTGCTTACACACCAGAGGAAGAGCCAATGACACAAGCAGCATTCTTTAATGTTGCCATAGTAACCGAGTGTGACGCATAGGGTTTTCCTGAAGTATGCCCAGCTATGGGACACTTTGTTTCAAGACAGGCATCGCAATATGGGACAGCTTATATGTTGGACATCTGCAGTCATAATTACTTTAAAAAGCTTGTCACTTGCCTATAAAATTTAGCAACCAGATCCAAAAACGATATGTATTGTGACAGTCATATTTTAAACAAGTCATTTGAACTCAATAATGGAGTCCAGAAGTATTGTGGGAAAATTCCGTACCTTAAAACACAATTAGAATATTCATTTCTGGAATTTAATTCTGGTATTAACAAGTGTGGATAATTAATACGCTACAGTGAGTAAAGTACAGACAGTTAACTGCCTCGCAGTTATTAGACCCGGGTTCGCTTCCCGGGTCCTCCCTGCGTTGAGTTTGCATGTTCTCCCCGTGTCTGCGTGGGTTTTCTCCGGGCGCTCTGGTTTCCTGGCAGGTTAGGTGGATTGGTGATTCTAAATTGGCCCTAGTGTGTGTTTGGTGTGTGGGTGTGTTTGTGTGTGTCCTGCGGTGGGTTGGCACCCTGCCCGGGATTGGTTTCTGCCTTGTGTCCTGTGTTGGCTGGGATTGGCACCAGCAGACCCCCGTGACCCTGTGTTCAGATTCAGCAGGTTGGAAAATGGATGGATGGATGATTGGGTAAAATAAAGACAGAAAATTAAACATCACATTGTAATTGTAGTAAATTCAGTCGACAATGAGAAATGTTCTCTCATGTTACAGTTTAGATAGGCATGTTGTGGTGCTACAGGTTAGGTGAAATGGCATTGCTAAACTGGCCCGAGTATGGGTGTGTATTCTCCCTACCATGGACTGATGCCCTATCCAGTGATTTCTGGGATAGGTTTCACCTACCCCATGACCCTGCCCTACATAAGCAAGTTAGGAAGATGGATGGATGGATGGATGGATGTTGAGGTCTTCTTCCGGAAGGTGGTGCCTCATTTTTGACCCATTTTGTCTCTAGAGAGAGACAGTGAGTCTTGTTGAAAACTGACCGTTGTAACAGTGAAACTGTCCCAATGATATAGCTTAATCAAGTGTGTGTTTTGTTTAAACGTTTTTGCACTTTTGTTGGAATTAAACAGGGTTTTTGCCCAGTTGGCACCCCAGTCATTTGGAATTCTCCCTCCCTCGTCATTTGCGCGGCCGCAATCTCCAGTTATTTTTGGTTATTGTTGCAGTGTCTATCCAGTATTGCTTTGAATAACATGTCAATTTGGTGACATTCTAGATGCCACATTACTTAAGAGGAAAGGGATTCTGTAACTTAACTTATTATCAGAACTTTACCTAAAAATAAAAAAAGCACACTCTCACTAGAAAAAGAATTTGTTCCACTAGAGGTGCTTTGTTAAAGCTCGCTTTTAACTGTTTTTCATATTTTGCTCAGTCACGAAAGTTCTTTTGATATATCGCCTACCACTTGTCTTAAATTTTCTTTTTCTGTTTTCTGTTAAATTTGTTCTCATCAGTCATAGCGAGTACTGGCTTTTTTGAGTACCAGATTCTGTAAAATTACTTTACCAATGTTTTGCACTGCTGTTATTTTAGACTTTCACATTCTATATGTTATTAAACATCTTTTATGAATGTTTGTAATGATTTAAACCCATTAAATGAATATTTTTATTTGACTATTATAAAATCTAGCTCCTACCTCTAAATAAAGGGAGCTTTCATTGGCCTGTTGCAAGGATACAAAACATAATGCTCATGGTAACCACTGTAAGATATGGCCGGCCATGTACCCCGGCCAATACCCCCAAGCCGCCAGGTGGAGCCCTCCTTGCAGCATGGAGGTCCCCAGAAGACCAGCAGGGCATTATGGTCCATGTAGCTTTTATGCACCGCCCTGCTGGATGCCATGGGGGCCACGAGAGGGAGCTGCAGGGAGGACCGAAGAGTTCTTCATGCCCTATGACCCGGAAGTTCGTCACAGGAAGAGCGACGGGCTTCCGGGGTGAGAAAAAACATTATTTACCCTGACCCGGAAGGAATAAGGACTTGTGGACTTTTGGGAAGGAACACCTCCGGGTCAGGGAATATAAAAGGACTGTGGGAGCTCCCAGACGATGAGCTGAGTTGGGAGGCAGGGTGGCTAAGCGTCTGGGAGTGGAGGATTGGTTTATTGTATTTGTGATTATTATTGGAGAATTGTGGTGGAGAGTGTGCTTTGTGCACTTTATTATCCATCCATCCATCCATCCAATAAATATCATCTTTGGACTTTTACCTGGTGTCTGACGTATAGTCTGGGGTACAAGGGTGCGAGGAGCGCCCTAATCTATTACACCACGATCCAAGTTCGTTCAATTTATCGTCTTCTTCCCATCCTCAACATGACAAATTTTTTCAAAAGTTTTGCTTCCTGAAACGTTTTTGGTGATTATGATAGTAGGTTTCAACTTTAACTTCAGACTGTCTATATCACATAGGAACTTAAAGAAACAAGAAATTAACTTTAATTGAATTTAGTGTGTTTAATCTCTTAATGATGCTGACACATCGATTTAGCTTAATTTGATTCACATCTACTCAGCATCTGATACTTTCTTATTTCAGTGTGTACCAATTATCACCAACACCAATAGATTCCATTTGCCCTGATACCACCTTTACCATGTCCTGGTTTATGTTACAATCTTCGTCACTGACTGCACCAAGATTTGAAGGAAAGACATCCAAGTCTGAATGCAGAAAATTAATTTTTAGCCACATTGTGGCACTTCATGGTTTTGTTTGCTTGATGTATGTTATCAACCAGCTGGATGTAGTTTGGTGCTCTTTAGATGCCAAAGAAGTTCACAACATTTTTAAGTGTCCTCCATGTGATTTCTACTGGCCCCACTAGAAGATCTTAGAATTGCTTGTCGCTTGTGGTTAATTTGTAGACCAACAAAAGTGATTTCCTTAGTCTCTTGGTGTTGGTTTTTCATGGAAGCATCTCAAATATTGAAATCCTTCACCTTCCTTGTTCATCGCGTTTACCAAATTTTTCATCAGTCCAAGTTTTATAATGAAAAGGAGGCAACAATATCTTGTGTTGCGTGTTGGTTTATCTGCCACACTTTCCTGCCCAGGAATCATATGCTTATGGAGCAGCCAGTTCTGTTTAATGTAATGAGACAGTTAGCACAGATTTTCCATTCTAAAATGAAGTTACAGAACTTGGAATGTTTAAGCTGCATTTCTAGTAGTAGTGCCACTACTTTTTGATCACAACAGATGGTCCAGTTGTAGTTGTTGTACTGTATATGTATGTTACCGGCAAAGTTTGAAATCCGGCATTCTATACAATGCCTAGGCATTGTATATAATGCCTAACACTAGCCGGCAATGTATGAGACGATTCATATCTCACACATTTCCTAGGCATTCTACAGAATGGCAAATGAGAAACCGGCAAAGTATGAAATACATCTCTGATTCATTTCAAATATCAAGTGGCAAGGCATGTGACTTTTAACACGCGCCTCAGGCTTAGAATTTGTCAGTTGCACTTTGCGTTTTGTTCGGGAGTGTCAAAATACGCAATTTTACTTAAATTTGTTCAACAGAAAATTAGTTTTTTACTGTGGTCCATGAAGGTGATTCGCGCAATATATTGGCAGTTGTAATGAGTGTGACAGAGGATGGTTTCTACCGACTTGGAACTTCTGAAGGAATTTTAAAACAAGTATGTGCAAGATCACAATTCACTTTATGCCCTAAGAACTTGCTTAGAATTGAAGATGTTCCTGACCATGAAATTCCTCTCCGGCAGTTGCAATTGCTCACTCAGTCCAGTGGAAGCAGCCAAGGATTCGTCAAATGTATGTGTAAGACAAAGTGCCAAAATATGAAATGTCCATCCATTTTCTAACCCGCTGAATCCGAACACAGGGTCACGGTGGTCTGCTGGAGCCAATCCCAGGGCACAAGGCAGGAACCAATCCTGGGCAGGGTGCCAACCCACTGCAGGACACACACAAACCACACACTAGGGCCAATGTAGAATCGCCAATCCACCTAACCTGCATGTCTTTGGATTGTGGGAGGAAACCGGAGCGCCGGAGGAAACCCACGCAGACACGGGGAGAACATGCAAACTCCACGCAGGGAGGACCTGGGAAGTGAACCCGGGTCTCCTAACTGCGAGGCAGCAGCGCCACCGTGCCGCCATATGAAATGTCTTTGCGTGAAAATTGTAATGAAATGTAATTCAAAATGTCATTCAAGCCTACCACGTTGCAACAAGTAGATTAATTTTAATTTCTTATTTTTTATATGAAAATTTTGTTTCCTTTAATAAGAAAGGCATAAATTTTGTTTTGTACAACTTTCATTTTTCTTTATGTATTTTGAATAAATTTTTTTTAATGCCACTCTCATTATTTTTTCAGAATAACATTTGTATTTTTGAGGAATGCACGTCATTTATATAATAGCCTTATCAGGACCTTTTTTCATACTTTGCCTAAATAGCATTTGTCATTCTATAGAATGCCTAGGTATTATATACAATGTCTAGGGAAAGTGTGTAATAATTCTCATATTTCATACATTGCCTAAAAACGCCGGGCATTATATACAATGCCTAGGTATTCTATAGAATGCCGGCTTTTCATACATTGCCGGTAACATATACATATAATATGAGAGGAAATCACAAAAATAGGTAATTGCAATCAGACAATATGTGATTGTGAATTGTAAAGATGATTTTTTTATCAGCATGCCAAAATCCATAAGATACACCCAAAAAGTGTTCAGGAAGCAAAATCTTTATTGTCCAGTATAACTGTTGTACTGTAACAGAAGTGAACAGAGACATTGGTTTCAATTGTTTGAAAACAGGATGTCTAGGAGTGGAGCGCCAGCTCATTTCTAATGCAAGGTGTGACTTTAGACAAATTAGTTATGTTGTCAGGAGTGGGTCTGTGAAATATCATGAACACCAAACCTCAAAGATCTTTGGCAGCTCTTGAGTCTTCTGCATCACCGATTCCTTAAAGATCTGGAACTACGGTATAGGACAGATTCTGAACTGCATTATTTATAGAACCACACAATCTTAATTCTCCCACCCAGGGATTGTGTGCTGCCATCTAACTAAGTAAAACAAGACAACGTGTTTCATGCCAGATTGTTTCTTCTTTATCACTTTAGGTGGAGATTTAGGCATCCCTAGTACATGCTGAATCACCTTCTCGCTATTGTCCTCCCTACTACAGTTATCTCTGATATCAATTATCTGTTCTCTTCACTGGTGCCCCTATTTGTTGATCTTGTTGGTGTGTTTGGTTCAGGAACAGAGCATGTCTACCTCTGGCCAAACCTTTATTTCCTACAGTTGCATTGTAACATATTTTGTGTGTATTTAAGTATGTTTTCTTTCTATCTTCCTGGTAACCCCTGGCCCAGCAGGAAATCCATTACAGCTATTCTTATATTACCCATTTGTGAAAGGATGTCTATATTCCATACACATGACTAAGGTAAATAAAATGAAAATCTATCTATCTATCTATCTATCTATCTATCTATCTATCTATCTATCTATCTATCTATCTATCTATCTATCTATCTATCTATCTAATCAGTGTAGACCTCATGCAATGTACATGTCTCTGTTATATGCCATTTGGTATGGGATTCGTAAAAGCAGCGTTAATGTTGGTGATGCACCATCTATTAGAAGGACAAGTGCCATGCAGTTTATTACTAAAAATGTTTGTGGTACACCATTTTATGAGTGACAGAGACACAGCAACTGGATGGACACTCTGACAGACACACAGACACCTATCCTTTTATTAAGGTGGACATTCAGGTTGATTAGCCTTACCTGTACATATACTGTATGTGCCCTACTTTGCCATCTCACTATTCCTGTCAAATGGAACCCTGTATAGTTGTTTCTTTGCCGGGGTATGTCTCTTCAGCAACCCTGTCTCTAGTTTAAAAGATCACGTAGATGATGTGCATAAAGATGTTAATGTCTTCCATGATAGATAGCACTCTGAATATCCCAAAGTCAATGGCATTGTTTTCACTCACCATGTTGACACCATATTTCTATTTCTTGGTCAGGTGTGAATACAAGGTCTGTGCTACTAGAGTGGGGCAGTGGTAAAATTCTGAAAATCTAGAAAGTAACATATAAAGTGATGGGCAGAGGCCATAGATTCTAAACTACAGTTTGAAATATTATGTTATGCTATGACCTGTTGGGCGGCATGGTGGCGCAGTGGTAGCGCTGCTGCCTCGCAGTTAGGCGACCCGGGTTCGCTTCCCGGGTCCTCCCTGTGTAGAGTTTGCATGTTCTCCCCGTGTCTGTGGGTTTCCTCAGGGCGCTCAGGTTTCCTCCCACAGTCCAAAGACATGCAGGTTAGGTGGATTGGCAATTCTAAATTGGCCTGTGTGTGTCCTGCGGTGGGTTGGCACCCTGCCCGGGATTGGTTCCTGCCTTGTGCCCTGTGTTGGCTGGGTTTGGCTCCAGCAGACCCCCGTGACCCTGTATTCGGATTCAGCGGGTTAGGAAATGAATGGATGACCTGTTTATACACATTATTGACAGTAGGTGTATGAATTGTTTTCAAGAGAAGGAGACTTTACTGGAGAATTAACTGCATGTGAAAACGAATTTCACATTAGTCTTGGGGCGGCACGCTGGCGTAGTGGGTAGCACTGCTGCCTCACAGTTAGGAGACCCGGGTCCTTCCTGCGTGGAGTTTGCATGTTCTCCCCATGACTGCGTGGGGGTGCTCCGGTTTCCTCCCAAAGGCCAAAGACATGCAGGTTTGGTGCATTGGCGATTCTAACTTGTGTTTGGTGTGTGTGCGTCCTGCGGTGGGCTGACGTCCTGCCTGGGGTTTGTTTCCTGCCTTGCACCCTGTGTTGGCTGGGATTGGCTCCAGAAGATATAGCGGGTTGGATAATGAATGGATGGACATTAGTCTTGTCCTTTATAGATATATTCATGCTGTATGTATGAAGTGTATGTTATGCAAAAATGAACACAATTTTGTCTACACAAGTGAGACATGTTTATAGCTGACTGAAAGGCTCGTCAGATTCAAATAAAGAATGCATAAACACAGTGAGAAACGTGTTTGGAGTTGTGCAATGTGTGCTGTAGCATTTGCAGTTTGTGTAAACAGGATGATAAATGTGACTGAGCCATTCTCAAATGTGTTATTGCTTTGGGGATTTCAGGAGCTTTTTTTTACGAGAATGCAGTTTTTGGTGTGTAAAATGCCTCAAAGCAACTGAGAAAAACTGGAAAAAGTACGTACAAAATTAGTGTAGGTGTCAACTCATCCCTCTTTTCTGTAAGTACTTCAGAAAGTACAGGCACTCTTGTGACTTTTTCAGCATGCAACAGAAGGAATCTGAAGCACCTAAAAGATTGTACTGATATCCTTTTACGTGTGGCCTGATTTGATTCCTTAAGTCTATACCAATTATAGTGACATAACAAGCTTTCAGAGCCTGGTTGATGTTAAAACACTGTTCTGTATTAGTCATCTCATTCCTACATGCAGCCTTATTGTTTACAGTACCAGGCCAATTACTATGGTATGATCAGCTTTCCAGACAATCCAGTTATAGATGGAGCTAAACAGATTCAGATCTGTAAATTTCATGACTAACTCAGAATATAAACAATTATACTAAATGCAAAGCTGTAGCTGTAGCATCACTACATGACTTAGTCTATGAAAATGCTACATAAACATAAAAACCCCTAAATCCTTTTCAATGTTTGCTTACTGTAGTGTCTCCCATCTTCTTCTTGTATAATATGCTACCATGGCTGTCTGTTTGTCTGTCCAGGATTTTAAATCATGTGTAGCTCGCAAACCGTTTGACCAATTGACCTGAAATTTGGTCCACATGTACTACATGAGGTCTGCTATTTGCTTCCTGGGTGATGATTGACCTCCAAGTTTATTCCTCTTTTTATTTTTATTTTATTTTATTGTAGAATCAACTCTTGGCAGCGGCCTGAAGTACGGCTGTGTGGCGCATGCATACGGGTGCCGTTCTCATTCCTACCACCTTTGCCGTCACTTCCTGACCTCTTCATATCTTAAATCATTCTTGAGGCGGATTGAAGACTTAACTGCCAGCTTAAGTGAAAAATTAAGGAAAATGTACCAAGTCATTGCAACACAAACACTGACTTAATCAGTTTTAACGTGAAAAGATGCCAACGAAAGAAGAGAAGAAGCAGGCCGCTAGGGTGGAGAAAACAAGAGCTGCTCAGGGAGCAGCAAGCGCATCAACCTCTGAGAAAATGAATGCAAGTCAAGTGTATTCACTGCACGTTATTGTGCAGTGTGCCGTTGTTGGTGTATTTATAATTCATGTTCTTTTGTGGGCAGCACGGTGGCGCAGTGTGCAGCGTTGCTGCCTCACAGTTAGGAGACCAGGGTTCGCTTCCCGGGTCCTCCCTGCATGGAGTTTGCATGTTCTCCCTGTGTCTGCGTGGGTTTCTTCCCACAGTCCAAAGACATGCACGTTAGGTGCATTGGTGATTCTAAATTGTGACTGGTGTGTGTGTGCCTTGTGGTGGGCTGGTGCCCTGCCCGGGGTTTGTTTCCTGCCTTGTACCCTGTGTTGGCTGGGATTGGCTCCAGCTGACCCCTGTGATCCTGTAGTTAGGATATAGCGGGTTGGATAATGAATGGATGGATGTTTCTTTGCCTATGTGTAGCACTTTGCACTTCTCTATATTAAACTGCATTTTTTTAAGTGTTCACCCTCATCTGAAGGTTGTCCACAACTTTTTGAATTCTTCTTGCTGCCTCCTTAGTGTCTGCCATCCCTCCACATTTTAGTGTCATCTGCAAATTTTACAAATTTACAAACTATACCAGAACTAATGTTATTAATGTAAATTAGAAAAAGTAAAGGTCCAAAGAACAGAGCCTGAAGGACTCCACTGATGACCTCGCTCCATGTGGAGCATTCTCCTCTTATCTGTACTCTTTGTCTCCTGCCAGTTAACCAACTAGAAATCCAGTTTTGTAGGTTAGCTCTGATGCCTACAGCTTCTACATTCAGAAGTAATCTTTGCTGTGGGACTGTATCAAGGCCTTTTGAAAGTCAAGGTAAATTATGTCTTATGCTTTGTTTTTGTCATCTATTCCATTTTCTTCTTCAAAAAAATGTAAAAGATTGGTTTTGCAGGACCTTCTTCTCATAAACCCATACTTGCTGCTATTTAGTATATTATTTTCATTTAGGTAATTTTCAAATGTTTTGCTTATTATAGTTTCCACAATTTTGCATAACACAGAAGTAAGACTTATTGGTCTGTAATTACCAGGCTCCATTTTGTGTGTCGTCTTGAAGACTAGAGTCACATTTACAACTTTCCAATGCTTAGGTACTTTTCCTTTCTCAAGTGACTGCTCAAACTCATCTAATAAGGATTTTTAGATGACATCTTTTCGTTTCCTTCAATACAATTGTTAAAATCCCTTCAGGTCCAGGGGTTTTATTAGTCTTCAACATATTGAGGGCTTGAAGCACTTCTGACGTTTATGTTTTAAAATCTACAATCTCAGCGTTTGATTTTAATTCTACATGAGGCATTCCCTTACAAATACTTGGGTGAAATTCTTCTTTGATTCATTTGCTATTTCCTTCTTATTTTCAATAATTTCTCCATTTGTGTCCCTAAGGTTTCTTAAATTTTCATTTATCATCTTTTTACTTGGCGGCACGGTGGCGCAGTGGTAGCGCTGTTGCCTCACAGTTAGGAGACTCAGGTTCGCTTCCCGGGTCCTCCCTGCGTGGAGTTTGCATGTTCTCCCCGTGTCTGTGTGGGTTTCTTCCGGTGCTCCGGTTTCCTCCCACAGTCCAAAGACATGCAGGTTAGGTGCATTGGCGATTCTAAATTGTGCTTGGTGTGTGTGTGTGCCCTGTGGTGGCCTGGCGCCCTGCCCGGTGTTTGTTCCTGCCTTGCGTCCTGTGTTGGCTGGGATTGGCTCCAGCAGACCCCTGTGTTAGGATGTACTGTAGCGGGTTGATGGATGGATAGATCTTTTTACTTCAAGTAGTACTGAAACAATTGCTTGCTGTTTTTTTGGCTTCTCTAGCAATTTCTATTTCAGTTTCTCGTTTGACATTTCATATGCTTTCTTTAATCTCTTGCTGTAGTGTCTGGTATTCCTCTATGTCTTAATTATCTGTCTTTTTTTTTAATTTTCTTGTACAGTGATCTTTTCAGTATTACTTTTTTAATAATGCTCCTTATTTTTCCATTTCAGATGATTTTTCAGTCTTTTTGTTTTATTGGATTTCAGAAAAAACTTATTTATTAACTTTATTAAGTCCGCTTTCCTCAAGTTATAAGATTTTGTCTTTTTAGTTAGCCACAAGTACTGGGGTGTTGTACCGTGTTAGGCATTATCAATGTAGTAACAAGTCAAGTAAAATGACACCTTTTTTTGGCTAATTAAAAAGATACAATATGCAAGTTTTCAAGGCAACTTAGTTCCCTTCTTCATGAAAGATGGAAATAAACGGCTAGCCAATAAAAGGTGTAATTTTGCCTGACGTCTCATTGCATCCATAATGGCTAACATGGTACAACATCCTAGTACTTTCTTTCTTTAATCAATTTTGTCTTTTTCAATCATTATTTTTAATTTATGTTAATACTTTTAACTAATTTATTTTTGTTTCCAGTATATTGAGCCTTAAGGGATGAGGCCACAGCAAGCGACCAGCCCAAACACCATATAAAGCCTGTGTGGCATGTGTATTTTTTGTGTTGGTGTAATAATAAGAACTCTTTCAAATGTGGATGAGGGCATTGGGTCCATCAAAATTGTTTGGTTTGCTAAGATGTCCCAATATAATACCTTTAAAAAGTTAACATTTCTGATAGGCTTAGTACCCCATGAATCTATGAAATGTTTTCTTAGCAAATAATCTTATGTTGATTGATAGATTGATAAATAAATAGATAGATAGACAGACAGACATAGATAGATAGAATCAAGAATGATTAGATGATGCAAGTAGATAGATAGATAGATAGATAGATAGATAGATAGATAGATAGATAGATAGATAGAGTGAAAGGCACTATATAATAGATAGATAGATAGATAGATAGATAGATAGATAGATAGATAGATAGATAGATAGATAGATAGAGTGAAATGCACTATATAATAGATAGATAGATAGATAGATAGATAGATAGATAGATAGATAGATAGATAGATAGATAGATAGATAGATAGATAGATAGATAGATAGAAACTTTATTAATTCCAAGGGGAAATTTATAGTGGTGCTCTTAATAAATGGTGTTATACAAGCTAAACATTAATGAATGTGCCTATTGACGATGTTCCCTGACATTGGTTCCCCTTATACTAAGGGTGTATTCACACTTGCAATTTGTTCCATGCCCGCCTGAAAGAGGAGGGCCCAGGCACAGTTCAGTAAGATTTGGGAACAGTGTGATCGCTAAGCATGCCTGAGCATGGCTCACAGACATGAGATCAATGATGCAACGTCATTTTATTCAGTACCATTTAAGTTAAAAATGGGTTTTTACTCTCACTTTACAGAGGAACGTGAGTTGCAGTTGGCAAGAAAAGCTGTAAATTCCTCCCATTAAATCATTTGCCTCCGTAAAAATCATCTTGTACATGCAACATGATTAACAGTCCGCTGCACAATCAATAAATTTGTAAGAGGGTAGAGCATTATCCTGCCACACACGACTCAAAAAAAAATACAAAATAAGAAGGATCATTTTGACATGCATGCTGTCAATCCGTGTTTGGATCTTGTTTTGGCTTTCCACAAAGTCACATGGTGATGACAAAAGCATGACCAGGCCCAGAATGTGAAAGTTCAGTGTGAGAGCAGGCCAGCATGGGAGTAGAGTGGGGGGACAATCGTGCTCGGGGACAGTACAAAACAAATGTGCCTAGTGTGAGTACACTAATGTAAATACACCCAGGTAAATTTTGCACAAACGTTAGTAAGTTTTGCTTCACAGGGGGAACTATAGACACATGGAATAAATAACCAAGTAGTGTGTGTGGTATAGCGGGTCCGCGGCTTCAAAAAAAAAAAAAGGGCCAGGTTTTAAATCCTCTCTCTGTGGGCATGAATGAGTTAATGAGGTAGTTGGGACAAGATCGCGGGTGTGATCATTCTCAATGGCTTCATTGGCTTCCCGCAGCATGTGATTAAGGCGTTGCGCCCACACAAATGTGTGTGTTTATATATACTAGCTGGCACAAAAAGGGGAGATGAATCAAAGAAAAGGAAAAAGATGGAAAGGAAAAAGGTTAAAAGACGTTAAAGGCAGTCTTGGAAGTACGATCTGGCCACCTAGAAGGAGGAAGTAGTACAAGCTGGGGCCCCGCGAAGTAACGTTGGCTGTGGCGTTTCAAGGGGCTAGTTCGCCCCACTGAACATTTGGCTCCGAGATGCGACCAAGTGAGCGCGAAGGAAGAAGGGAGGAGAGCCAATGTCAGACGGTCTGGCTGTGATTCCGGAGGCAGTCAAGACAGGGGTCGGCATAATGGAGCTTGTGGCTTCTGAGTCTCCGCCGGCAATGCAAGCAATGGGTGAGCCGGGGAGAGGTGGGCTGAGATCAGGAGGAGTTAGCCTGCATTTTTAACCTCTGATTTTTAACAGATTTATTTATTGATTTTTTTATCCCCACCTTTCACTGGATTTTTATGGATTTATATATGTATTGTTTTTAGAACGCTGCACAATTAACTCTTTTGTTGGTTTTACTTTTGTTTTGACTGTTTTTTTTAATAAAAGCACTTGGGCACTTTTTCCACCATCCTCTGGCATCATCAGAGAAATGTCCTCATTTGTCAGCTCATCTTGGTCATAACTATGGACGGTGTTGGCTCAGCAGACTCTCATGTGGGAAGAGGGAATCTGTAGGGGACCGGCTTCATCACATGGTGGACAGTAGGACTCTAGGGATGTTCAAAATTCGACTTGATGTTATTTTAGAGAAATTAGGTGGATAGGACTGGCGATCTTTGTTGGGCTGAATGGCCTGTTTTTGTAAAAAAAAAATTATGCAATGTTTCATTGAGGAAAGAAGAACACATCATTGTGGAGGAAAGCCTGTACCAGATACTTAGAAAGGTGAATGTTTCTCAGTCATGCAATTTATTTGTTTTTATCCATTTCAGTCTTTATATCACATTGCTCGATATAATCTCCAATGATTTTTAATCAATTATAGTATTTTCTATATAATGATTAGTGTAGTGCGTCTCTTTACAGGTGAAAGCACGAGAAAAGTAATAACAAACTATAACATTCTTAAAACAACTTAATCCAACTCAGATTTGCAATGGGGTCAGAGCCAATCCCGACAACACAGAGTATAAAACAGGAAGCAGACCCAGACAGACCACCGGTTCATTTCAGGGCCCACTTCTGCACATGCCCCCACTTTCACTCTCATAATTAAATAATGTAGCTGCAGCTTTGTCTTGTGTATAGAGTACAGAGAAATTTTTACTTACATGTCCAGCCAATATGTAACTTGTCATCACTATCCAGGACCGTGATAAACAAGAATATAAAAACTCATAACTTCATTTTATTTAACATCACCCACACACTACATAAAATTGTGCTGTAACTGCACCACACCCATAAAACTTAGTATTTGTTATTCCTTCATATAAACTATATATTGAGTTTAATCTTTGCTGTTCTTAATATGTCTCGTTTCCTTCTTGTTTGATCTCTTACTGCTAAAATAAAAAAATGATTTTTAAAATAATAGAAATACACTCACCTAAAGGATTATTAGGACCACCATACTAATACGGTGTTTGACCCCCTTTCGCCTTCAGAACTGCCTTAATTCTACGTGGCATTGATTCAACAAGGTGCTGAAAGCATTCTTTAGAAATGTTGGCCCATATTGATAGGATAGCATCTTGCAGTTGATGGAGATTTGTGGGATGCACATCCAGGGCACGAAGCTCCTGTTCCACCACATCCCAAAGATGCTCTATTGGGTTGAGATTTGGTGACTGTGGGGGCCATTTTAGTACAGTGAACTCATTGTCATGTTGAAGAAACCAATTTGAAATGATTCGAGCTTTGTGACATGGTGCATTATCCTGCTGGAAGTAGCCATCAGAGGATGGGTACATGGTGGTCATGAAGGGATGGACATGGTCAGAAACAATGCTCAGGTAGCCTGTGGCATTTAAACGATGCCCAATTGGCACTAAGGGGCCTAAAGTGTGCCAAGAAAACATCCCCCACACCATTACACTACCACCACCAGCCTGCACAGTGGTAACAAGGCATGATGGATCCATGTTCTCATTCTGTTTACACCAAATTCTGACTCTACCATTTGAATGTCTCAACAGAAATCGAGACTCATCAGACCAGGCAACATTTTTCCAGTCTTCAACTGTCCAATTTTGGTGAGCTCGTGCAAATTGTAGCCTCTTTTTCCTAT
The DNA here is from genome assembly GCF_016835505.1 of Polypterus senegalus. NCBI lineage: Eukaryota > Metazoa > Chordata > Cladistia > Polypteriformes > Polypteridae > Polypterus > Polypterus senegalus. The sequence goes on from NC_053164.1 coordinate 31,992,797, forward strand.
TTGTAGTGGAGATGAGTGGTACCCGGTGGGGTCTTCTGCTGTTGTAGCCCATCCGCCTCAAGGTTGTGCGTGTTGTGGCTTCACAAATGCTTTGCTGCATACCTCGGTTGTAACGAGTGGTTATTTCAGTCAAAGTTGCTCTTCTATCAGCTTGAATCAGTCGGCCCATTCTCCTCTGACCTCTAGCATCAACAAGGCATTTTCGCCCACAGGACTGCCGCATACTGGATGTTTTTCCCTTTTCACACCATTCTTTGTAAACCCTAGAAATGGTTGTGCGTGAAAATCCCAGTAACTGAGCAGATTGTGAAATACTCAGACCGGCCCGTCTGGCACCAACAACCATGCTACGCTCAAAATTGCTTAAATCACCTTTCTTTACCATTCTGACATTCAGTTTGGAGTTCAGGAAATTATCTTGACCAGGACCACACCCCTAAATGCATTGAAGCAACTGCCATGTGATTGGTTGATTAGATAATTGCATTAATGAGAAACTGAACAGGTGTTCCTAATAATCCTTTAGGTGAGTGTATATTCTCTGTATTTTTCTACTGTAACATAAAAAAGCAAACATAGGAAAAGGTTTGAAGCACAACCAAAACCTTGTGCTATGGAAATAAATGGAGGCAAAATTACCCTTTTTACAAAAGTGAAAATTATGTCTTTTCAGACAGGAGTCCAATACAGAACTGAGCAGCAGAATTATTACAAGAACAAGAAAATATGAACGCATGACTCCAGTTCTTAAATTTTCACACTGGCTCCCGGTTAAGTTTAGGACAGATTTCAAAATCCTCCTTTTAGCATATAAAGCCTTAAATGGCGAAGGCCCAGCTTACTTGTCTGAACTTATCATGACTTACAAACCAGAGCACACATTAAGATCTCAAGATGCTGGTCTGCTTATGATTCCGAAGATTACTAAAATAACAGTGGGAGGTCGAGCTTTTAGTTACAGGGCCCCTAAACTGTTGAATGGTCTACCTTCTACCATAAGAGATGCCCCTTTGGTCCCAGCTTTTAAATCCTGGCTCAAGACTCAGTATTTCAGTTTAGCATATCCTGACTAGAGCTGCTGATTAACTGTACAGACTGCATCTCTGTTGTTAGTCATTAGCACTAAAACATAAGTAACATGACCGTTATAATTTGTTACTAACCCTCACCATTTCTGTTTCTCTTGTTGATACTCAAATGTGGCACTCGGTACCACGGCCCACCAGCCAAGTTGTTTTGCCTGCCTAAGGTAAAGTCATCCCTGTTGGAGGATTGCAGGAATCGTTGGGTAGAAGGGGTTCTTTTATCGGATTGGCTGGCCCAGTGCTGTCTCAGCTGTTAAATGGCCATTTGAGGGAGGCAGTTTGATAGCTGAGGTCTCCAGGACTCTAAACAAACCATATTATGTGATATCATCTACTGTTAAGTTCTGCTCCGTACTTGTAATATTTTTATTTTTATACTGTATTGAAGATTACTCGTGTTCTGTTCTGTGTATTGTATTGCATTTATCCCCTTCTTTTGACACCCACTGCATGCCCAGCCTATCTGGAAAGGGGTCTCTCTTTGAACAGCCTTTCCCAAGGTTTCTTCCATCTTTTCCCTACAAGGGTTTGTTTTGGGAGTTTTTTCTTGTCTTCTTAGAGAGTCAAGACTGGGGGGGCTGTCAAGAGGCAGTGTCTGTTAAAGCCCATTGTGGCACTTCTTGTTTGATTTTGGGCTATACAAAAAATAAATTGTATTGTATTATATTGTACCTACATAGGGTCTGACAGTGAGTCCAAGGATGATTTCATCCCTATAACTAGTGGCAGTCAAGGCTGCAGAGGTCTGCACGTCCCTCCATGGATATGCCTCAACAGATCATCACTGACCCACCACCAAACCGGTCATGCTGAACGATGTTACAGGCAGCATAATGTTCTTCACGGCTTCTCCAGACCGTTTCACGTCTGTCACATGTGCTCAGAGTGAATCAGGGCGCCAGTGGTGGACCTGCTAATTCTGGTATTCTATGGCAAATGCCAATCGAGCTCCATGGCACTGGGCGGGCAGTGAGCACAGGGCCCACTAGAGAACGTCGGGCCCTCTGGCCACCCTCATTAAGTTTGTTTCTGATTGTTTGGTCAGAGACATTCACACCAGTGGCCTACTGGAGGTCATTTTGTAGGGCGCTGGCAGTGCTCATCCTGTTCCTCTTTGACCAAAGGAGCAGATACCGGTCCTGCTGATGGGTTAAGAACCTACTACGGCCATGTTCCTTTAATTTTTATGAACAGTAACATATTAATTAATGGACATTGTGCTGTTGCAACTTTTTAAAAATCTATTAGCCTCTAATTCTGACTACGCTGGAACATCATAATTTCTCCTTCACAAATAGATCAAAAGTTAAGCAATGCATGTGATTTGTGTCATACTTTGTGGATGCCCATTGTGGTGTATTTTGTGAAGCAGTGACATTATAAACATAATGCAAGTGTGGTCATCAAAATACATTTGTGGTTGTGCTTAAAACTATTCTGTACTGCTTGAGAAAACCACAACACTCATCTGGGTCATCCATAAACCTCATTGTATGTGGTATGGCTGCCTGTTTTTTTTTTTTTGGAGTGCCAACGCTTGAGCTTGTGAGAATATGTCTAACCTCTCTGTGAACAAGCTTTTGTAAAGATATTTGTTTCTCCATCATTTGTTTTCTCAAGGTTTTCACATCATCCTGAACTTCCCTCAAATCCCTAAATTTACATCTGATCTTGTGGTCATTACACTTTGTGGGAAAGCATGTAGGATTTTAAAAGGTAACCAGAAGAAAAGACAAAAACAGGTCAAATACCTGGAGAGCAAGAATTACAGCAACCAGAATCTAAACAAAGGTACTAGTCATCAAATCGTTAAGAGAGGTAATATCAAGGACTTGTGTTTTTAATCTGTGAACCTGGATAAGGGTATGAACTTTTATCCCATTGTATCATGAGTGATTGTGCACAACCTCAGAGGACACATCCCCGAAAAGAGGGAGCTCAAAAAATGGCAGTGGAAATTTTCTAAAATATTTCACAAAAATAAAATTAAGCTATAAAGCAACAAACTAATGTCATCACCAAATTCTAGGAGTTGAAAACAAGTTTATATCAAAAGAGCCAGGGAAGGTTGAAAAGATACAAAATACCCAGCATCCTTAATCTCAGGTGTAAGACCCTTTTTAAATAAAGAGATTAATAGTTCATCAGGCCACACTACTTCTGCAGTAACTGTTTTGAATTACGTAGTCACTCACACTTTGGTGCCCTTGTCATAATGTGAATGACAGATTAACGGCTGCTTCTGCCCTTTCAGGAGTATCAAATATGATTTGAAATTCCTCAAGACACAGTTCTAATGAGGAACAAATGGGATGATATTTAGCACAGAGAGCCGCCACCCTTTCAGGGGGCTTATAGCCTAAATAGGGATTATGTAAAAAATCTTTTTACTATTTGCTATTTTGACTTTGAAGCTATTGTTTGAAGACCATTTTACATTGACTTATGAAGTGAAGGTACTCCTTTTGATCCCCCAAGAATCAGTTGTGGCTTATAAATTGTGGATTCCAATGTATCCACTGCACAGTATCATCACCAGACAGAGGAGCAGCTTCAGCCACAGACTGCTGTCACCGTCCTGCTCCACTGACAGACTGAGGAGATCGTTCCTCCCCGACACTATGAGACTCTTCAATTCCACCCCAGGGGATAAACGTTAACATTATTATACATTGTTATTGACTGTTATACCTGCCTCATACTCTCCACCTTGCATTTTTTAACTTGCACTGTGCTTTTATTGCTCTTTAATTTAATATTGTTCTTTATCAGTATGCTGCGGCTGGAGTATGTGATTTTCCCCTTGGGATTAATAAAGTATCTATCTAAACCACGGTTTCAGCACTACTAGCGACTAGGAGTACACAAGCCCTAATTTCTACTTGAATCTCTAGTCTTTTAAACTGCTGTACCAAATTATTAAAGGCAGCGATAGCATTTATCTGTGAGTTCCCATTCTAAATCGCTCACTCTTTCAGGGTATCACTTCACTTTGGGGTATACATTTTTAGAGTCAGAACTAAGAAAATGTATCATTTTCTTCAGCCCTAAGGGGGAAGCCATATTTGTAGTCAGAAACAAAGTGAAGTTGAAAATCAAAGAAAACTCATTAATAATGCATACCAAAAGTCTTTTAGATATCCATAAATTTGGACTGTCAGATACTCTTAAAGGGCACCATTATGCCAATGACAGAAATGAGCGCAGGTTCCTGGACGTGCCCCTAGTAACTCCGAACTGTGTGTAGCAAGTCAGAATCAGCTTTATTGGCCAAGTATATATACACATACAAGGAACTGGACTCTGGTTTTACCTTGCTCTCTGTGCACGTGTATGTGTGTATACAACTGTCACAAAGTAACATTTCTACATATACAAGAAAGAAATATATATTTGTATATACATATCTACATGTATGTAGGAAATGTGCAAAAAGACTATAGTGCATTTGTACAAAGTGCAAAATCAGAATAAATACAAACTATGGAATATAGAATAATGAAATAAGATAAGCAGTTACATTATATACACATAGAGACGAGCTCAGTACAATGGATGATAGTTATTGACTGGTTTATTGCACAAGTATTATCTCTGATGCTGTGAGATTAACTTAAGTATTCATGAAAGCGATAGCCTGTGGAAAGAAACTGTTCATGTGTCTGGTAGTTTTGGCATACAGTGCTCTGTAGCGCCTACCAGAGGGAAGTAGTTGAAAAAGATTATGACCAGGGTTTGATGGACTGCAATGATGTTTTCTGCCCGTTTCCTGACTCGAGATCTGTATAGGACCTGAATGGAGGGCAGATCAGCACCAATGATATTTTCTGCAGTCCTGACTGTCCGTTGTAGTCTGTTTCTGTGCTGTTTTGTGGCTGAACCAAACCAGACTATGATGGACGAGTAGAGAACAGACTGGATTACTGCAGAGCAAAATTGGATGAGAAGAGCCTGAGTCAGGTTGATCTTCCTGAGCTGATGCAGGAAGTACAACCTCTGCTGGGCCTTTTTGACAATTGTGTCTATATTTGGTGCCCACTTCAGGTCCTGGGAGATTGTGGATCCCAGAAACCTAAAGTTTTCCACGACAGACACAGTACTGTTGAGTAGTATGAGAGGGGCCAGCACTGGGGGGCTCCTCCTGAAGTCCACTATCATCTCCACAGTTTTAAGCTTGTTCAGATCCAGGTTGTTTTGACCGCACCAGAGGGCCAGCTGTTCAACCTCTCTTCTGTATACAGACTCGTCACTATCCTTGATGAGGCCAATGACTGTCATGTCATCTGTGAACTTCAGGAGTTTAACAGACAGGTCTCTTGAGGTGCAGTCATTTGTGTAGAGGGAGAAGAGCAGAGGGGAGAGAACACATCCCTGGGGGGCGTAAGTGCTGACTGTTCGTGTACTGGATATGATTTCTCCAGATCTCACTTGCTGCTTCCTATCTGTCAGGAAGTTTGTGATCCACTGGCAGATGGGGGCTGTTACAGTGAGCCAAGTGAGTTTGGTGAGAAGAACTTCTGGAATGATAGTACTGAACGCCGAACTGAAGTCCACAAACAGGATCCTTGCATATGTCCCTGGAGAGTCGAGATGTTGCAAGATGTAGTGCAGTCCCATGTTGATAACATCGTCCACTGACCTGTTTGCTCGATAAGCAAACTGTAGGGGGTCAAGCAGAGGACTTGTAATGTCCTTCAGGTAGGTAAGTGAGATGCAAAATGCTATTGTGATGAGATGAAAATGCAACTGCAAATAATTATAACTTTTCGAAAGTGGTTTTGTATAGTGGTTTTAATTATGCCGCACGAATCGCAAGGATGAAAACTGTACAAATTAGGTATTACTTTAGAAAACAAAATGTATTCCCTTCAAAAAAAAAAAATTCAAAACAGTCAGAATTCATGGCAGCTGAGATCAGAGCTGGTGTAATCCACCCTGAGTCAGGTGCCAACATTTTCAAGGTGATAATTTAATTGGGAGTGAACCCTGCTTCAAATGCATCAGGCAATAAGTGGTTACACCCCTGTTCTTCTGGCTGATAAATTATGCCTCGAAATTCTCTTATTAAATCATCCTCGTTATTAACATAAGGGTGATTTGTGTCAAAGGGTAGACACCCATTCCTAAGGCTCATGAATCAAAAGTATTATAAAATACAAGATGTAGCCTTTTCAGACAAATATTAAGCCAGCATTAATTAGGAAATCCCCTAAACATGGCAGCATTTCCATTAAAACATTCAGAGTGTGGAATTTGTTGTTAATGCACAAAACTAAAGAGGCGTTACTGGCAGATTCAATTTCAAGTTGTTGTTGTAGGCCATTACTTTGAAGAGATAACTGCTGCATAGTAGCTGCCAGCTACTCCATTTGTTTTTGGATGGTCTTTTATTCCTATTGGAGCTGTTTTGTCTCATAAAAACAGTTTAATCTGTTCAAGAATTCTGCCCAGATGGGAAAATAGGGTTTTGTCATGAAGAGGATGTTATAAAAAAAGACCAGGGCATATGCACAGAAATGTTGCGTAAGAACGTTTCCACGTTCAAATCGCGATGTATAAAACTTAAACTTGCCGTAAAGCCACGCACATTTCCATAGTACCTCATACCCTGTCGTACGCAAGTTGTTCTCCGCTCGGTTTTGTAGACTGGCGGCACCCAGCGTCAAAGCAGTGCTACTGTTCCTGTGTGGTTTATCTTTCTTTTTCAGGTCCACGTCCCTGACGCAGCTTTATAAATACACTGAAATTAAGAGCATATTGTTTATTAGTTTGATGCATCGGACTTTAATTAACCAGTAACAATATTATGGTCCACAGAATGGTCAAACTATTCCAAATACCATAACTGCTTTAACGTTGTTACTCTCACTTCAACTTCTTCTCCTTCTTTCAGCTGCTCCCGTTAGGGGTTGCCACAGCAGATCATCTTTTTCCATATTACTCTCACTGCACCACTCGGAGCAGCTGATCGGAAAGAGAATTATCAGTATACAGCATCAAGCAGACGCTGCCTCAGCCATGCTTCCTATTTGAACTGCTTCTCACACGGCAAACGCTTCAAACCTTTCCGGTACGGACCTCGCGGTTCACAAACAATTTCATCCCAAGAGCTCTAAACACACTCAATCAGTCCATCAACTGCTCCTTGTAGAACTGTTTGTACTTATAAGTACAATCACCTCACTGTAAACTTGCACTACAGTTATAATATCGCACAACCTGAACCACTTTATAAAGCGCATATTTACATATGACGATGATATCATTTTTAAGATGAAATGCAGCAAAATATTTTTATTATATAGGTAACACTTTAACTTCATTTAAATAATGTATAGTGTTAATAATTAAAGGACACGGTGTTGTGGTGTATTATGCTTATCAGCAACATCACAAGGCAGGAAACAACCCTTGATGGGATGCCAGCCTATTACAAGACCTGCCCATTCACATAGCCACACTAACTCAGGAACAAACTACAATTGCCAATCCACCTAGTCCACATGTTTTTAGGATGTTAGATAGAAACCGGAATATTACAGTTCAGAAAGGTTTATTGCTCTAGCTTAAGTTTATTTTAAATTTTTTGTTCTTTGTTTTTTGTACTGAAATAAAATGTGTATACATTAAACCTAAAGGCAAGCCAAATAAGAAGGCACCCAAATCCCCTAATGCCCCACACAATGCCCTCAATAACAGCCTAGGGACAAAAAGAAAAAATAAATAAAAACAGTACAAAACTGACCACACCGCCTACGCAGGCTAGTTGAATAAAAAAGACTATATCATGAGACCCAGAAAACCAGGTTCAAATTGTCTGAGCCAGTTCTCTATGAATTTAATTGAAGCACAATTCATTCTGCATATGGACAGTTCAAAAGAGATTAAATTAAAAAATGAGGAACACCAATTGTTGAAAGTTTTGGGTTTTCCATTGAGAGGCGGTGAGTAATTTGGCTGCTAAAATACAGTAGAGAGACAGAACACTTTACACTGGTAAAGTGAGAATGATGGTAGAGAGATCCAATAATAGCAGGGTCTGAGACAAAAGGTTAACAGTCACAGAAAGAAATGAAGATAAAAAGTGACAAGCCTGTGTCCAAAGAGAAAAGACTTTTTTTGCAGTGCTGTGTCAGAACAGATGGTATGAAAACGAAGTGAGCAGAGGTGGCAAAGCTGATCAGAGGAGACACCCATTAGAAATATTTCTAAGGAGTGGGGTATTGTCTGTAAAGTATTTGTATTTGTATTAATTGATAATTGTGGTTCCTAGAGCAAAATCGAACCTTCCTCAATATATATCATGGCAGGAGAGAGGTGAAGCCAGTGGAGAGAGATCATTAGCCCAAAGTGAAAGTAGAGGGAGAAGTTTGTAGGATGATTGGCAGAGTGCAGAGTAATGGGTAGAGACAGGTTGCTTTCTTGGTGAAAAAAAAAGGTAAAATAGTAAAGAGGGTGAAGAAACAGAGTCAGATAGAGAAATGCCACATGACTTGAGTACTGACCGGAGTTGTAAGTAGAAGCAGAAGCTGAGAAGGTTAAAGTGTGTCTCTAAAGATTGTAACATCATAAGGCGTAAAACCATCAAGCAAGTCTCCATGTAGGTGAACCCCCAACTTCTTCCAAGGAGGGTAAAATGCATGGCCTGCCACCACTCAAAAAACAGGATTGTGAAAAACAGGAGTACAAGTATGCCATATCATGGAAGAAGCATCAGGTTTTTCAACATCAACAGAAGAGCATAACACAGTCCGTAAACAGACTTTTCTTTTAAAGAGCCTGATAACAAGCCTTGCAGAGATAATGGGGGAGGCCAAACTAGAACTCGATGAGGAGCCATGAAGGAGAATGGGAAGTGGGACAAAACCAGGGCCTCCCACAGTGCAAAGTGAATGGCCACTGGTAGAATTCTAAACTGGGAAGCGATTCTCCATGTCGCTGCCTGTTACAAATGAAAGTGGAATGTTAATGAGAAGGTCTTTTACCATTCCATAAGAAATTAAAAGGAGTGACCTACCTTTGTACCAATATTTAGTAGTGGGAGGGAAGGCTAACATAGAGCTGTTTTTTGTGTATTTGATATGTGTGGGTTTTTTGTTTTTTTTTTGCTTTGCACCCTCCCTGACCATAATCTATCACTTATGGGAGAGGAGCAAAAGCTTTAGATTCATCAAAAATATCTATCTCCAGTTTTCACCTAATCTCGAGTTTTTAGGGTCCCTTGATACCGAAACCACTGATATGTCGATGATGGGTGTGTGTCTGTCTGTCTGTGTGTGTGTGTGTGTCACATTTTCTTGAGGACGGTCTAGAGCTAAAGCGATTGGACAGAAAAACATCGAGCTTGAAACTTAAGCCTTGTATGAGATGAAGATGCACTGATTCATTTTTGAGCCAGATCATGCAAAAGAAAGAAGCACTCTAGAGGAACCCTCAAATACCATTATTCTGCAATTAATTGTGACTTCTTCTCCTCAACTTCTATCGTAATGTCTTATTTTATGATCAGAAAGATCAGAATCAGAGTGGTAATTGCTGAAATGCTATAAAATAGTTTGGGTAATTTGGTTCCTAGGGTGAAAATCCCTATTGACGCTCAAGTCCGAATTTTTTGGACTATTATTTGTTATGTGTTTTGTGTTTTTATGTAAGTTTTGTTATTATTGTGTTGTTTATATATTGTTAAATTATGTATTGTGTATTTCACTTTAAGTACAGTCATTGTGTTTTGTGGGTGGAACCCAAGGAGGCGGGGCCACTTTGACATCACAGCTTAAGTTCTGCCCTCTGTCTTTATATTCTGAGACTGGGAAGCTCATCCTCCAGTGGATTGACTGTGGAAGATTGCTATTATTTGTTAGTGGCAGTTTTCTGGATTTTTCTTGGTTTGGTCTTTGGATTTGCATACGGTGGGTTGTCTTTTTAGGTAAAGTCTGGTTCTTTAGTTTTGATATTTTTGCCATAGCAATAAATATTTCATCATTTATGAAGAGTTTTTGTATTGGACATACATAAATTGATGAGTTTAATAGGCGGATAAAGATGAATGGAGAAGAAAAAGAAATGCGAAGAGAATTACTTCCTCAGTGCTTTAAGATCTTATTCTAAGATATTATTGATTAGATCCTGCCAGGTTTTGAGAAAGTTCTGCACAGATCCTCTAACTGAGAATTAGATTTTTTCCAATTTCAAATAGTATAAAACATCAGTTACCCACTGACTTAAAAGAGGAGAGTTAGGATTCTTCCAGTTTAGCAAAATAAGTCTGCGTGCCAATAGTGTAGTAAAGGCAATCACAGTTTGTTTGTCCTTCTCCACTTTAAGCCCATCTGGAAGAACACCAAACACAGCTGTTAGTGGATTAGGACGGATTGTGACACCAAGGCTGTCTGAAAGGCATTTAAAAGTTTTTGTTCAGAAATGGGATTGGCTCCAGCAGACCCCCGTGACCCTGTAGTTAGGATATAGCGGGTTGGATGATGAATGGATGGATGGTGTTAATTTGGTGCAGGCCCAAAACATGTCACCCAGTGAGGCTGGGACTTGATTGCAGCGTTCACAGGTTGGATCTTGCCCTGGGAACATTTTGGACAGTTTTAAGCAAGACAGATGTGCTCCATATATAATTTTAAGTTGAATAATTGTATGCTTTGCGCATATGGAGCTCGAGTGAATTTTCTGCATTGCTATCTTCCACTCCTTTTCTGTTGAGTCAGAGATCTTTTTCCCATTGTCCTCTTGGATCTTTGAAAGGGAGGGACTGTAAAATAATTTTATATATTGCAGAAATGCGGTCTGAGTCCTCGAAATTGAGCAATATTTTTTCCAGCATAGAGGAGGGTGCGAGATGAGGAAAATCGGGCAGGTTCTGTTTAACAAAGTTTCTAATTTGAAGATAGTGGAAGAAATGTGTAGTTGGAAAGTTAAATTTGGAATGTATTTGATACAAAGATGTTGTCTATATAAAGATCTCTAAGTAATTTAATCTCAAATCTTTTCCAGATATTAAAAACTGCATATTTTGCGAGGGTTGAAAAAGGTGGTTCTCATGCAGAGGTGCCACAGATAAAAGATTCTCCATCTTAAAATGCTTCCTACATTGGTTCCATATTCTGAGTGAGTGAAGCACAATTGGGTTATTAGTATATTGGCGATAACTTGCATTTATTAGGGCACAGAGCAGGGAATATAAAGAAGTACTGCAGGATTTTATTTCTATTGCTGACCAAGCCTGTGTATGTTCATCTATTTGTGTCTATGGCCAGGTTTTTATAACTTGTATGTTTGCTGCCCAGTAATAAAACTGAAAGTTTGGTAGAACCATGCCACCTTCTGCCTTAGGTCTCTGTAGGGTCGCTTTTTAAATATGTGGATGTTTTGAGTTAAAAACAAAAATAAATAAATGAGGTTATAGTTGAATCTAATTGCTTAAAAATGATTTATTGATGTATATTGGAATGTTTTGAAATAAAAAGAGAAGCTTAATTCTTCCATGAGATGAAGGGATGACCATCTATGCAAGTCTTGCTTAATTTTTTCCATACAGATGGCATAATTTTGTTGATAAAGAGCTTTATGTTTACTTGTGATATTTACCCCTAGATATTTGAATTTTAAAAGCAATGGCCCAATTTTAGTCCTCTGTAGGCCAAAGACTCTCTGTGGTGTTTAGGGGGATGACCTCCTAGGGTGAGGCTACATTTGGGAAAGTCCTGGTCTGCTTTGTGGGACTTTATAAAGAAGCTTTATAACTTTTTGGAATTGTTGTGTTGCCTTTTTACATCACACAGAAGAATGTACACCGCCATGGGTAGGATCACACAGAGAAAGCTAGACACAGAATACAGGCCCATCTAGAGCTTCAAAAATGTCATAAAGCACAACAATTGGCCATCCAGTTAGCTGTGCCTTACTTACTTGCATTTAATGGACTGTTCTTTTAACTACCTACTGTGTCTACAGTGTGGGACCTTTTTAGAAGAATGTGTATTCTTTCCCCTTTGTAGAAACTGACCAGTTAAAAGGGATTTATTGTTTCATTTAAAGTTTTTAACTTGGAGATGTATGATGACTGGAAGCTTGAAAAGTTGCCAGTACATCAACATGCATTCCTGTTTTCATTGTGAAGAGTCACAGAGCAGTGCTTCAAAAACAAAAGAACTTTCTAGTGACCATAGTAAAACAAAATAAATTCTGACGACACTTTCCACACATCACCAGTAAGGAATGCTTTTTTAATAACCGGCTGACGTTTGTTGTCACATGATTAACAAAGTAATAAAGTTTAATACACAGTAAGAGTTGATCGCATCGAATTTCCAGCATCAATTTTGGTGGAGGAAGTTTACTGGCATTTTGCCTCCATTAAGGCTTCACTGCAGTTTTGCTTATAGCGTACGGTCAGATTAGCTGGAGTCATTAAGTCAGTGCTTGACCTTACTGAATGTGTAACCTTATTGACTCACTGCAGCACAAGTTTGAAAGGCCAGCCAACTTGTTTCAGCTCCAAGCTGGTTTGGTGTTAACTAACATCACTTATGCCCATTCTCCTTAAGAACTTTAAGCAAACTTCCCTCAACTCTTATAGAGAATTTTTTTACAAAATGTTACACCAAAATTTAATAAAACTACACAGAACACGGCCTGCTTTGAAGAGACATCATTATTCCGTCATGGGATGACAGAAATAATTGTGCGCACATACCCAGAGACTTTACTCAATGTACAGTTAATTCATTTTGTACTTTATTTGCAGAAACATTGTCAATTAATATTCTGAATCCACATGACAGACATAGAAAGTTGGCCAAGCTCCCAATTCATCCATCCATTTTTGTTTCATACTAATTTCTTCTAGTCGAGGGAGCTGTAGGATATTCCAGCACCATCAAGACAGGAACAAGCGCTGTGAAAGACACCCAGAACACAGACAGAGACGGATTCAGAATTTCCAAAAGCACACACTTTTAATTTTCTTTTGCCTTTTATACAGCACACACACAGTGCACAATTCATTCACAATGCTCAGTCCTTTTACTTTACTTTACTTTTCCTTTGCTTTTGCCGCCGCTACTCCTCTCCGGCAAGCTCTGTCCTCTGCCGCCCAACTCCAGCTCCCTGAATGGAGTGAGGCGGCCCCTTTTATAATATAGTGCTCCAGGTGCTCCCTGATTTCCTTCCTGCAGCACTTCTTGGTGTGGCGGAAGTGCTGCAGTCCATGGCTCTGGAACCATCCAGGCGCCCCCTGGCAATGGCCACGGCCCACCACAGGGTTGGGCTTCCAAGCTCTGTGGCCCTCCTGCAATCTGAGGTGGGGGGCCGGGGGCTGCCCTCTTGCATCCCAGGGAAAATACTGTTCCTCTCCCAGTCCTTCCCTTCTTCCGGCGTCCCGGTGGAGCAAGGTCCCCAGTCGTCTATCACAGCACTAAATAGGGTGCTAGACTGCTGAAATATTATAATTTGAATTTTCTGAGATACACAGATTCCATTATGAGTGAAGCTCTATGTTAATAAATATTTAGTAACACTTTAGGTGCCACAAAAATGCATTTGCTACTTCGTAATACAGTAATCCCACCTCATTCGCGGGGGTTGCATTCCAGAACCCCCTACGATAGGTGAAAATCCGCGAAGTAGAAACCATATGTTTGTATGGTTATTTTTATATATTTTAAACCCTTATAAACTCTCCCACACTGTTAACATTATTAGAGCCCTCTAGACATGAAATAACACCCTTTAGTCAAAAGTTTAAACTGTGCTCCATGACAAGACAGAGATGACAGTTCTTTTTTACAATTAAAAGAATGCAAACATATCTTCCTCTTCAAAGAATGCGTGTCAGGAGCAGAGAATGTCAGAGAGAGAGAGAGAGAGAAAAGCAAACAATCCAAAAATCAATACGTGCTTTTAAGTATGCCGAAGCACCGCGATAAAGCGGCATTTTGTAGAAGAGCGTCCGTGTCCTCTGTGCAAACAGCCCCTCTGCTCACACTCCCTCCGTCAGGCAGAGAGAGTGAGAAAGACAGAGAGAAGCAAACAAGCTCCGCGCGGGATGCATATCTTATAGCATTGAGGAGTTTTATTTAATACGTAATACATGCTCTGATTGGGTAGCTTCTAAGCCAACCGCCAATAGCGTCTCTTGTATGAAATCAACTGGGCAAACAAACTGAGGAAGCATGTACCATAAATTAAAAGACCCATTGTCTGCAGAAAGCGGCGAACCAGCGAAAAATCTGTGATATATATTTAGATGTGCTTACATTTAAAATCCGCGATAGAGTGAAGCCGCGAAAGTCGAAGCGCGATATAGCGAGGGATCACTGTACTTATGAAGCATAGTACAGTAGATTGGTTAGTCATCTCTGTGCAGTGTGGCATATTGACAAGATGGTCAAATTACTTGTTAATATAAAGAATTCACAGTTTGTACACTAAATACTGTATGTAATGTCAAGAGAAAAGTGTCTCAGTTAAGCCACCTTAGTCCACTCCAAAGTGAAGTTTTATTAGTAGGCCTCATTGCAGAGATGAATAAACATTTTACTGATGCTTTGAGTTATGAAGTGTTTGTTAAGTTCTTGTTACATGACAGTAAATGAGTAATTGATGCATTTTTGCAGTACCTAAACTAAAGTGTTACCATACCTAACTCTAAGCTTAAATATTCTAATGTCACCACAGTCTACACCCCAATATTTACAGTTAAACATAAACTGGCAAGACATACAGAAGTGGTGACAAATCATCAGAGAGTGAGCACTCACTACAGTACTGTGCCATGAATTGACACACTAGATACAATGCCTCTAAAAAGTATTCGCCACACTGGAAGTTTTCAAATTTTATTATTGAAACACAGTAGATTTAATTTGGCTGATTTGATATTGATCAACAAAAAAGACTCTTTGATGTCAGAGTGAAGACAGATCTCTGCATATTGATATGATTAATCTACTCTCTGTATATAAAATCCTAAGCCTAAAAGTGCAAACATTTTATGTGAGTTTTTATGTCACACTTTAAATTGGGCTTATTTTAAAACCTACATATATATCTTTGGTATCATTCTTTTCAGAATTTATCAAACTTTAATGTGATGTTGTTAGATTTCCAGATTCTTATTCCATTTTTAAATTATAAACTAAAATATCAAGAACTCACATCCCGCAAGATGAGACTTTGTGCCAACAGATTTAACCAGGCCCGGGGCCAGAAATAAAAGTCAAAGAGTAAATGACAAAGACAGCTGCTGTACAGGCTTTTAAATGTTCAAAGCGCCATGCGAGATGTAGATTACGTGGCACGGCAGCAGCAGCAGCAAGCCAGCAGCTGATCGAGCAAAAAGGAGGTAAGAATTAAACAGTATTTGTTTCCCGTTGTATCACCATTTAAGAGGGAGTTTCGTAGGAGCGACCACGTCTCCTTGGGGTGCATTCAGCCCGCCTCTTCACAACACAAGCAGCAGAGACGCAAAGTGGCTGGTATGTAGCGCAGGAAAGGGAGGTTGGCGAGTGAAGCAAGCAGGGGGTAAGCCCCCTAGTTACAAATATAAAACACAACATAATTGATCACAAAAGTATTCACCTCCTTTTAGTACACCACAGCCATTGAGTCTGTGTGCATAGGTCTCTCTCAATAAGCTTTACACATCCCTTCACTTTGAAAATCTGCTCAAGCAATGTTGGATTGCATGGAGATTGTGAGTGACCAGCCTTTGTAAAGTCCAGCCACCATTACTCACTTGGATTGAGATCTGGACCCTGACATTTTTAAGCCATTCCTTTGTAGCTTAGGCTTTAAGTTTTGGATCATTGTGTTGCTGGAAAACAAATTTTCTCCCACAGGAGATGATTTTTTGAGATCTACATTTGGTTTTCCTCTAGGAGTTTGCTTTGTTTTGCCGCATTCATTATCCCTTCTAGCCTCAGAAGCCTTCCTGCTGCCAATGCCATACTTCACAGTGAGAATGCCATGTTTTTGATAATATGTATATACATACTGTAGCATTTAGTTTAATGGCCAAAACTCTGAATGTTGGTCTCCTCAGACCACTGAACCTTTATCCAGCTGACCTATGGTCTCTCATTTGTTTCCTGGTAAAGTCTAGCAGAGATGTCATGTGCATTTATTTAACAATCATACGCCTACATTGAACTAATTGTGTGACTTCTAAACTAGTTGGCTACATCATTGATGATTTAGATGTGTCATAATAAAGGTACTGAATACTTATTCCATTATTTATTTTGTGTTTTAGATTTGTAATTAATTTAGACCACTTTGTAGACATCCGTTTTCACTTTGACATTAAACAGTGTTCTTCTGTTAATCAGTGTCAAAAAAGCCAAATTAAATCCACTTGGATTCAAAGATATATAACAGTAACATGTGAAAATGTCCAAGGGGGTGAATACTTTTTATAGAAGCTGTAGATGCATTTAGGAGGTCAATACACCAAATGCATTATGAAGAAGAATAATAAATTCACTAAAGGACCAACACACAGAATTCATAAATAATTCATTTCATATTTATCCCTGTTACCCATAATCACAAATAGATTTGCTAAATTCACGATATTTTAATTTCACAGAATTGTAAACAATTTCTAACTACATTTCCCTATTTAATAGGCAGATGCAATGAGCTAACACATTTACTTTACAGGGTGGATTCCACACAAGTATTCGCTTGACTTGTCTTAGGCAGAGAAGTTATGCTTTCTGATAAGTGCACCAAATTAAAAATGTTCTCAATTTATAAACAGTAAAAATGAATGAACTTACGTTTGCGTAATTTATTGGTGGACACATTGTTTTTACTCAGAGTGAGTCACTTGTGCTCTCTCTTTTTATACTGCATTAAAATGTGTGGCATCTTATGATAGTTTTCACTTTAAAAAGAAACATAATCTACAGTAATCTCTCCTTGAGCATGGGGGTTGCGTTCCAGACCCCCCCGCGATAGGTGAAAATCCGCGAAGTAGAAACCATATGTTTCTATGGTTATTTTTATATATTTTAAGCCCTTATAAACTCTCTCACACTGTTAATAAATATTCCCCACAGAGTTATACAGCATAATCCCTTTGTATTCTCTTAGATATTAGGTAAGATTCATTGAAATTATGTATATAAACACACTGTTTATATACAGTAAAACCTAAATATTATTTTAAAGATATTGAGTGTCTCCGATATCACATATGTTACAGCCATTACGATAGACAGGCCACCAGCAATAAATATGTACAATGCAACAAAAATAGTATACAGTAAATGTGTGTGTACAGTGACACTAAACGTACATACATGTACTAAGTACTGTAAGTAGAAAATTAATTATGGTTACTCACCAACAATGACACGATGACTTGTCAAATAACAGTGAGTTTAATTTTACTGCACAATAAAGGAGAGAGTTACAGCCCTTCTAAAGGAGCCACTTCAGGCGACTGTGTAACACCGCCATTGTTCTTCTAACCGGCAGTCTTCAATCCAAATCCCTAAAGCAGATTCCATCCAGACTACTGCCTTATTACATCCACTTACAACTCGTTTTGCACCCTGGTTAAAAGGGCACTGCAGCCGTAGATCTTATATTCCTTTCCTACTTTTTAAATAAAAAGAATCGTAGCCTTCAACAAATCCAAAACGTTTACCTTTTCGGCAATCATTAACATCTTCCGTTTGCGCTTTGGCACGGCCCCTGAAGCAGTAGCAGATCGTTTTGGAGCCATAATGAAGGGCTTGACTATGCACAAAACACAAAAGAGCACAACTCTTTACACAGCGAAACACGTTGATGCTGAATGAGCGAGACAAGACTTCCTGGTTAACACTGCATTCAGCAGGCAGGAACTTAACTGCGTGCTCTGATTGGTTAGCTTCTCAGTCAGGAGGACTTAACTGCATGCTCTGATTGGTTAGCTTCTCAGTCATCCGCCAATAGCGTCCCTTGTATGAAATCAACTGGACAAACCAACTGAGGAAGCATGTACAGGAAGTAAAAAAGACACATTGTCCGCAGAACCCGCGAAGCAGCGAAAAATCCGCGTTATATATTTCGTTATGCTATCATATAAAATCCACGATAGAGTGAAACCGCGAAAGTCAAAGCGCGATATAGCGAGGGATTACTGTATATATATAATTCACTAAGGCAAGACACCCATGGAAAGCATGCTGGAAGGGGCGTGCCACTAACTCTAAGACCATTGGATATGACGACAACTCACAGAACCACGCCCACCAACTCGGACGCGATGACACAGGAAAACCAGCGTCATTTATGTTCGTCTGTCATAGAGTCCACATGCACCTCTGAGCCACGTTGACTGTTCATAAAGGCATGTTTCTTGCGGAAGTGAATCGCTATATGCAGCGTGTAAAACAGTTTGCGAGGGGTATCCCATGGGATCCTTAAAACAATCCTTTAAAACTGATGTTAAAACACAGTGAAGGAAGCAGTCTTTAAAAACCAATAAGCCCTGTGCCTCTGTTTCATTACCGTCTCACCTGCTTCACCAATGCAGGCCCTGCAACAGTTGAGACGCTCTCTCAGCAGCCGACCTTCTCTGTGCCTGACCGGTTCACACAGAGGCAGCGTGAGAGAAAGCCGCGCACACACACAGGCAGCACCAGAGACAGACAAAGGCACACACACAGGCAGCTGGTGGGCGGGTCTCCGTGAGTTTCTCTTGCGAGCGGGCACATGACCAGGCGGTGTATATGCTTCGAGAACGAGGGTGGACGCGGCATGCGACCGGGCACATGACCAGGCAGTGTGTATGCTTCGAGTGCGAGGGTGGACGCAACAGGACCATCTAGGAAAAATCATGTCACGGATGTGAATCGCTGTATGCAGTGTGTAGAACAGTTTGTTTGTCGCAGATGTGAATCACTGTACGCGGCGTGTGGAACAGTCTTACAGTTGGTGGACGGGCCTCTGTTGGTTGCTCTTGCGAGCGAGCACGTTACCAGGCAGTGTGTATGCTTCGAGAGCGTGGGTGGACGCGACAGCACCATCTAAGAAGAATCATATTTGTCGCGAATGTGAATCGCTGTATGCAGCGTGTAAAACGCTGTATTGTATGTTGCCCTCTCCAGAGTTACATCTTTTCATTCACCTACAGTCGTATCCTCAAAACCAACCCCATTTGGACAACTGTGTCTTTCAGGAAGTGTTCACCATCAATACATAATTATGCGGCGTATGCTACGCCGCGGGTTGCCTAGTTCATATTATAATCTTTAATTTTAAGACCTTTAAGCTGCATTCACTAACAGATATTCTAAATTCAATCAAGTCAATTTAAAATACTGTGCCATCAGCCAGTCAGTCAGTCATTTTCCAACCCGCCGTATCCTAACACAGGGTCATGGGGGTCTGCTGGAGCCAATCCCAGCCAGCACAGGGCGCAAGGCAGGAACAAACCCCGGGTAGCGCGCCAGCCCACCGCAGGGCACATACACACACCAAGCACACACTAGGGACAATTTAGGATCACCAATGCACCTAACCTGATTACAGGAGATCACACACCTTTGAGGGTTTATGTTTAAGCATTTGTAGTATATGTAGACCTCTACACCAATTCTCTATAACGAATACCAGTCACTTTTGGTTGCTCCTAACTCACTAGATTTACAGGTAGCTGCATCAGATAGATAAATATAACTAATTAAGATGTGTTCCAAAATCACAGCCAAATGTTAAATTCTTAGAAAATGGAAGCACTGCCGTCAAAGGATGCACATTACAGTAAAACCTTGGTTATCTGTCAGGGGTTGGGACCGGAGGCCGTGATGGATAAGAGAAAAGAACAGCTACTTTAAAAATGGTATACTGTAGATCAGTGAATAGTCATATTTATTTACAAAGCAAAACTATATTAACAGAATATAATATAATATATTATAATATACAATTAATCAATTTATATAACATTGTAATGACTAGCATAATAAGCAAATGCAACTCAGAGTTACTGGAGTTTTCTTCTTTGTTTACTTGGGGTCTTTATTCCGTAACAATTAGTGCCCTGTCTTATACGCCGTTATCTGGGTTATGGAGCTCACCCCAAAAACAATCAAAGAAAGCTTTCCCTAACAGTCAGTTTATCTCCTGCCACTTACATTCTTTTTTTCTCTATACCGCAAACACTCCTGTTTATTGTCTTCTGACTCCCTACTCAAAACGTCTTTACGCTGCACCTTCCTTTTTCTCCTAACTTCTCCTGTCACTCATCTCCTAAGTGGTGTATACGCTCCTTACAGAACAGAAGCCCTTCATCCAGTCCCATCACTTACAGCATTCATTCTGCCCTTTCTGCTCCCGTTCAGCACATCACAAGCTACTACCTGCATGTCACAATATATTAACAAAATATAACAGAATTTAAAAAAGAAAATTAAAGTACAGAAGAACATTGACATTAATACAGAATAACATTACCATCAGTGGTTTCCATTTTCGAAACATTTTTCAATTTTGTCAGCATCACACTTTATATCATTCACTGTTCTACCTACTCCATAAATTGAAGCAATGCTTGACACACTTTTGCCATTTTGTAAATGTTTGATAATTTCAGATTCTGTGACAATTCCAACACCACATTCATACGTTTATTGCCCATAACAATTTATAGTAGATTAATTATAGCAAAAGAGAAAAGTTACGAAACGCTGTTAGAACTGAAGGTATGTAACTGATACTGTGCTGGGAAAGAACATTCTGCGCTAGCATAAGGGAGAGTTGTTCCAATGTGCAAAGCTCGCAGCATACTGTCGTACAGTAATAGGTAGGCCCGGCTTACGCAATGTTTTGCTTTTTTTCCCTGACGGTTAATTGAAAAATGGATAATCGAGGTTTTACTGTATTTTCAGTTTTAGCTACAGACATTCTGAAATCGTCTTAATCCATTTCAGTGTTGAGCCTTTCTAGACTGCACTGTGTGCTAAGCAGAAAATTAGCTTGGATGGAGCATAAGTCAATCACAGGCCTCACACACTAACAATTCTTCACACTGAGGCCCAGTTTAAACTGGGGAATAACTTACCATGAACATCGTCAGGTACAGTATGTAGGAAGAAAATGAGGATACCAGAAGAATTCCACACCAACACATTGAGAATTATGTACACTCCAAATAGGCAAGGAGTGTGTATGTAATTCAAATCTAGGATGCTGCATTCATGAGGCAGCAGCATTAACCGCAGAGACAAAATGAATGCAGCTGTTAGAATGTCATTGTATTTCAGCATCTGCTGTTGATTATAATCGTAACTGGCAGCTACAGTCAAATGAGATTAAAATGATCTCTGGCCACTCAGACATCCTTGTGTTTACCATCAGAAGGGTGAAGCATACCGTGATAAAATCTCATACCCATCTGTAAAATATGGCAGTGGAGGATAAATGTTGTACATGTGATTTGCTGCAATTGACCCTATGGCCCTTGTAACAATCAAATATGTGAGTGTCTGCTTGCTTTGTTTTGTAAAAATGTAGATATCAGATACTATCTACAGTATTGTGATTCAAATTAGTTGGAAGGCTCAGACTGACCATCCAGCCAAATAGGATGAAAATCAAAGCTATTTATCTAAGCAAACCTTCCATTTGATGTTTTTTATTTTAATTTGATTTTGTTTTTAAACCTCATATTTATTTTATACTCACGCTGTAAAGTTAGTAATGCTAATGAACATAATCTGCAATGCACTGCTCTCGGTGGGACACTGACTTAAGTTTGTGCTGGCAGCCAGGCAAGTAAATAACAGAAATAACCCTCCTCGTACGTCATAACTGGAGGACATCCTTCAGTACAATATGCACCTATATTTGTAAGTAGCAGATAACATAATGTAAATTTTGATGATGCAGTAATAAAAATTATATTCATGGAAGAACAGTACAGTTGAACTTTTCACCAAGGAGCAGGAAAGGTTTGAGGTAAGTTCTACTTACTAAGAATGGTGACATGTTGCATGTTCATTAACACTTGCAGGTAAGCATTGCACTGTGCTCTGTACACATGGCAGCAGTGATCCTGTAAACCTATGGTGCATTCTCAGGTGTAAATTTGCATTGAATTCTTAAATGTAATGTCTAAAGTTTGTTGTGTAACTCTTTCAGTAAAATTGTACAAAACTCATTGTACTCTAATGGCTCCTAATAAGTTGAAAACAGGAAGAAAGGAAAGGAGGGTGAAAGGAGCTGCACTTGTGTTAGGGTTTTAATGTTTATTGTTTAGTGGCCACTTTAGCTTTCTGAGCAATGCAAGTTTGTAAAAGAGAAGAATGCAATAAACATATCAAGCAATATAGCATCACAAAGATGGTTACATTTTAATAGAAACTCAGGGTAGCAATACTCTCTCTCTCAAATATACTGTATATAATATATATGTGTGAGAGAGAGTATTGCTATCCTGAGTTTATATTAAAATGTAACCATCTTTGTGATGCTATAGACCTTCTCTTCCATAATATATACAGTATATACTGTATATATATATATATATATATATATATATATATATATATATATATATATATATATATATATATATATAAAAAAATCTTGGAAGGAGACAAGATGTGATTTTCAGAGAGACACTTTCACACTTTCACATTCCGTGAGACGAGACTTTGTGCCAAGAGAGTTAACCACACCCGGGGCTGGAAATAAAAGACAAGGAGCAGATGACAAAGTAGAACGTCGTAAAGAATTCAAAAACGTTGGCACTGTACACATGCAGAACAGGTTAGAAATAATGAAAGTACGAAAATTTCAAAGTCTCAACAAATGGATAGTAAAGATCACATTAGCGAAAATAAGTGGAAATTATTACTTGGTAAAATAATGGAACAGCGAAAAGAGATTGAATATTTTGTTCGGATTTAAACTTTAAGTCAGAGACTGTAGATCGTCTAATTCGTGTTGCCATCAGGAAAAAGTAGTGTTTCTTCCCAATGAAGAGACATCCGCAAGAATTAAAAGAGCTGTTGTTTGGTGAAAGTGAAATCCCGCGAGAGAAATCATTTTTCATTTGTGTGAATGCTATTGTCAGACACATTTCTTGTAGAGAGGAAGAAACAGTATTCACTCATGGGCAGTTATACGTTGTGCTGTCATGATGTAATCCCAAACACAGAATCTAAATTCAATGCAATATTGATGAAAAGGTAAAAGCGAAAAGAGATTGAATATATTGACATAGGTGATATGACAGAAGTGCACTGCAGTAGCAGCAAGCCAGCAGCTGATCGAGCAAAGAGGAGGTTAAAAAAAAAAAACTGTATGTGTTTCCCATTGTATCACAATTTAAGAGGGGGTTTCAAAGGAACAACTGCATCTCCTTGGGGTGCGTTCAGCCCCCCTCTTCACAACATGAGCAGCAGAGACACGAAGTGTCTGACTATATATATATATATAATATACATATATATATATATACTGTATATATAGATAGATAGATAGATAGATAGATAGATAGATAGATAGATAGATAGATAGATAGATGGATAGATAGTAAAGGCACTATATAATAGATAGATAGATAGATAGATAGATAGATAGATAGATAGATAGATAGATAGGAAAGGCACTATATAATAGATAGATAGATAGATAGATAGATAGATAGATAGATAGATAGATAGATAGATAGATAGATAGATAGATAGATAGATAGATAGATAGATAGATATGTAGTGTATGTTAATGTGTACACAGTGCCTATGTAATTCACCCCCTTGGGATTTTGCACATTTGGGTGTTGTACAACATGGAATCACAGATTTAATTTGGCTTTTTTTCACACTGATCAACGTAAAAAAAGTCTCATTAATGACAAACTGAAAACATATCTCTGCAAATTGGTCAAACTTAATTACAGATTTTAAAGGTAAAATATTCGATCGCATAAATATTCAGTCCCTTCAAGTCAGTATTTAGTAGTAGGGGCATCTTTGACAGCCATGACAGCCTTGCATCTGGAGTCTCCACCCTCACAAGACTTCCTGGGCTGAGTGAGGAAGCATTACCAGAGCATGATCCTGCCACCACCATGCTCCACAGAATTTTTTATAAACCTGGCATTTAGTCTGATGGCCTAAAAGCTAAATTTTTGTCTATCCAGATCACAGAACCTTCTTCTAACTGGCTTCAGAGTCTCCCATGTGCCATCTGCCAAACTCTAGCTGAGATGTCCTGTGGATTTATTTAACAGTGGCCTTTCTCTTTTCCACTCTCTCATAAAGTGGTGACTGATGAAAAACCAGGACAACAATTTGTGTCTACACAGTCTCTCCAGTATCAATACACAAGAAGAGACTGGATTAAAAAGTCAATGACAGGTCCTTAAATTTTGGGGCAGCAGTGCAAACTTCTGTGCAATTGTCAAAGTACCCATCTATCCTTCCATTAATGCAGTTTCTACATAGCAGAAATACTGAGGCACAGATAATGCATGTTAAAATTAGTTAAATGAAGGAGTGAGCTTAATAAGCAGGACAGAGAAGGGTCAGACCTTTTGGTGAATAGTACAACTGACAGAGTCTCATGTTCAAACTTAAGGAGAGAATTGTACAGCATAGGAGGTAAAAAAAAAACTGAAATTCATTTTAAAAATTTACAGCTAGGTAAAGTCAGTATTGTAGACTTTTAAATGTGGAAACTGACTTAGGAAAGAGATTCCAGCTGGTAGTGAGCCTGGCATTTTTATAGTTTAGTGTCTCAAGGCAGCCTACTAAAGTGCATTTTGGCCAGCCATCTGCAGCCAAAAATAGCATGACTGAAAAAGGCTGGTAAATTTTAAAAAATATATAAATATATATAAATGAATACAAGTGATATGAAGTTAAGATGTCACAGTAGTGCACCGGGTTGTTTTCTTGCCCCACAGTGTCTACAGTAGACTTAAGTTACATACACAGCGAACATGCTAACAAGATTATATATTTGTTGCTTATTAATTCTTGTTGAATAAGTTATTATTATTATTTTTTTCATTATTATTATTAATTATTAATTTGTTGCGTATTGTTCTAGTGTGTGTTCAGACCATTATGTGTGTGTATATATTTATTTGTGAATGAACTGGATGACTGTGAGATTAGTGAAGGTTATTTCCGGCAAGATGGGGTAACCTGTCACCCGTCAGCTCACAGCATGGCACAAATTGAATTGTTTTTTGGCAATCATTTCAAAGGGAGTATGGCCACCTCGTTCCCCGGATCTGTCACCTCTGGATTTCATGCTTTGGGGAGCACTGAAAGAAAAAGGTGTACAAGGACAAGCCTCGTGCACTGGAACAATTACAGCAAACATGGAATAGGAAATTGCTGCCATCACTCGTACAATGCTTGAGGATACCTTTGCCAATATGTTGATCTGTGTTTGAAAGAAGAAGGCGCCTATGACCAGCACCAAGTGTGATTTGATTATTTACACATCTATCATGGTATACACTGTATTTATTTTGTTTCTATCACTTCATTATTACGTGAGTAACACATTATAGCTTGGGGTCCCGCCCATTAGAATCTCCCTGTAGTTTTAAAGCTGTTGTTTTCCAGCTGTACCTGTGCCCTGTTAATTCCAATATAAAATGTCAGAGCAGGCAAGAGATTTTTAAAAAGTTATACAAAATATTAAACTTTGGAAGATAGTTTCACATGGCAAATGTATGCATACCATGTTCATGAAGTGGTATAAATAAATAAGACAAATAACTTTGACTTGAAGAATACCAAACTTATCCTTTAACTCTGGAATCTGTCCTTCTTGCTTTTCCTCCACACTCTCCCACCTCACTCCCCCCTTCCTGTCTTCTCACATCATTTCCTCCTCCCATCTTCTTCCTTCTCTCTCCCTTGTGTGGACACGTCCTGCCTCTCAGTGCAGCCATTAAAGAATGCAGAGCCTCTAGTAAGATGTGCTCCTCTGACATTCAGCTGACAGTTAACATCCTAAACTTTAATTAAAAGATGTGACAATATCAAGTTCAACCTAGATGGACAGCAGCTCTTCTCGTCAGGAGTCTAGGCATCCAAATACTATTCCTAAATAACAAGGTGACTGTTTATCTAAGTAAGTTGATTGGTCTCTGGATGGATGGATGGAGTGATAGAGAGAGACACTGAGTTTCTCTTTTAGCCCAATTTATGCCAAACTTGTTATTCCTTTAATTGCTGTTAGGTTCCAAGAACTACAGAACTCTGTCTGGGATCAACCAAGCATAAGCTTGAAAACCAAAGTAAGCATATTTAGGTCGAAAGTGCTTGTGAAAGTGATGTATGGAGTTGAAATGTGGATATGCAATCAAAATGCCTGAAGAAGTCTGGATGGGTGAAAGTGTACAGATATTCACAATGATGAACTGTACAGGATTACTGGCATGCCACCATTGGATAGGATAATCAGAAAGTACCGCCCGAGGTGGGCAGGTCATGTCAGAAGACGGTTCTCTTACTGACCATCAGATACGATGTGGACAGTGGGAAATGAAATCAACAGAAATAAAATGAAATTGTAGAACCAAATGGTGTTCAACTCTTTTGTCTCTAACTTCAACAAAATGAAGAGATAGAAGTTTTATTATTAATTGTATTATTTATATTTAATTGATTAATTCACTTTTATTTATAATGAATGAATTAATTATTATTATTTATATGATGTGGAGATAGTGAATCAGGAAGTGCTAGGGATTAGCAAGGAAGAAGTAAGGACAGCTATGAAGAGGATGAAAAATGGAAAAGCCGTTGGTCCAGACGGCATACCTGTTGAAACATGGAGGTGTTTAGGAGAGATGGCAGTGGAGTTTTTAACCAGATTGTTTAATGGAATCTTGGAAAGTGAGAGGATTCCTGAGGAGTGGAGAAGAAGTGTACTGGTGCTGATTTTTAAGAATAAGAGGGATGTGCAAAACTGTAATATCTACAGAGGGATAAAATTGATGAGCCACAGCATGAAGTTATGGGGAAGAATAGTGGAAGCTCAGTTAAGAATGGAGGTGATGATTAGTGAGCAGCAGCATGGTTTCATGCCAAGAAAGAGCACCACAGATGTGATGTTTGCTCTGAGGGTGTTGATGGAGAAGTTTAGTGAAGGCCAGAAGTAGCTGCATTGCGTCTTTGTGGACCTGGAGAAAGCATATGACAGGGTGCCTCGAGAGGAGTTGTGGTATTGCATGAAGAAGGCAGGAGTGGCTGAGAAGTACGTAAGAGTTGTACAGGATATGTATGAGGGGAGTGTGACAGTGGTGAGGTCTTCAGTAGGAGTGACGAATGCATTCAGGGTGGAGGTGGGATTACATCAGGGATCAGCTCTGAGCCCTTTCTTATTTGCAATAGTGATGGACAGGTGGACAGACAAGATTAGATAGATAGATAGATAGATAGATAGATAGATAGATAGATAGATAGATAGATAGATAGATAGATAGATAGATAGATAGATAGATAGATAGATAGATAGATAGATAGACAGGAGTGCCTGTGGACTATGATGTTTGCTGATGACATTGTGATCTGTAGCGACAGTAGGGAGCAGGTTGAGGAGACCCTGGAGAGGTGGAGATATGCTCTAGAGAGGAGAGGAATGAAGGTCAGTAGGACCACCAAGACAGAATACATGTGTGTGAATAAGAGGGAGGTCAGTGGAATGGTGAGGATGCAAGAAGTAGAGCTGGCGAAGGTGAATGAGTTTTAATACTTGGGATCAACAGTGCAGAGTAATGCAGATTGTGGAAGAGAGGTGAAGAAGAGAGTGCAGGTAGGGTGGAATGGGTGGAGAAGAATGTCAGGAATGATTTGTGACAGACGGGTACCAGTAAAAGTGAAAGGGAAGGTCTACAGGATGGTAGTGAGACCAGCTATGTTATATGGGTTGGAGATGGTGGCACTGACCAGAAAGCAGGAGACAGAGCTGGAGGTAGCAGAGTTAAAGATACTAAGATTTGCATTGGGCATGACAAGGATGGATAAGATTAGAAATGAGGACATTAGAGGGTCAGCTCAGGTTGGACGGTTGGGAGACAAAGTCAGAGAGGTGAGATTGCGTTGGTTTGGACATGTGCAGAGGAGAGATGCTGGGTATATTGGGAGAAGGATGCTAAGGATAGAGCTGCCAGGTAAGAGGAAAGAAGGAAGGCCTAAAAGGAGGTTTATGGATGTGGTGAGAGAGGACATGCAGGTGATGAGTGTAACAGAACAAGATGCAGAGGACAGAAAGATATGGAAGAAGATAATCCGCTGTGGCAGCCCCTAACGGGAGCAGCTGAAAGAAGAAAAAGAATTTAATTATATTATTGTGATTGATGCATCTCTTGGGCCATTGAGACATAATAGTGTTGGGTTAATCTTCTCATGTTCAGGCCTCTCTTTGAACAATTCTATTTAGACATAACTTACTGTATGTTCTGAAACTCTGCTTTTCACTGAAGCCCTTGGATTAGGTCAAACCTATGTTGTGTCCTTGCATGTTTACATCATGAAATCCACCAAAGCATTTTTGCAGCGAATTTGTGGGGTTCTCCCGTAACCTTGCTCACTGAGTATTTTCCTGGAAATGTGCTATGCAACTAGCTTAGACAAAGTTTTTCCCCCCCAGGTACCCTATGGCACTTTGCAAGGCCAGCGTGACATCAAAGAGCTGTAGCAGCCAATGATGTATGGGACAGCTCCCCTCCATTACCCACTATACTGGATGCAATTCTTATTTTGGGTTGGATATAATAAAATCTGTTTTACTGGTAGGCTAGAAATGAGTGGAAAACCTGCAAGTACATTTAAACACAAAACATGTACTCAGAAAGAAAGTGGAAATGTGTTGGTGTACTTGTGTCTTAAAGGTAATCTATTTTTGTTTGGACTGGTACATGATCTGTGTGCAATTTGTGAGCCCACCCAGAGTGCTGTACAGTTGATGCAAACAGGACAGAGTCAAAAATCCACATTTCTTAGTGTTGTGCTTATTTGATAGCAGCAGGCGTGTCAGAGGAAAAACAAAATCAAACTGTACTATTTGGTATGCACCTGATCTGGAATCTGTGGGAGCCAAGCCTCAGTGAAATCACGCTTCCTGCTTCACTGTCTGCAAGAAACCTTACTGTTCTGGTATTTAATTAAGATATAATTAATTAATTAAATAATTAATATATAATATAATAAAGACACATGATATCCGATATGGTGTTCCACAAGGCTCCATCCTGGGTCCGCTGCTCTTCTCAATTTACATGCTTCCGTTAGGTCAGATTATCTCAGGGCACAACGTGAGCTACCACAGCTATGCTGATGACACACAGATGTATTTATCAATAGCACCTGATGACCCCGATTCTGTTGATTCACTAACACAATGTCTGTCTTGTATCTCAGAATGGGTGAATAGTAACTTTCTCAAGTTAAATAAAGAGAAAACTGAAATCTTAGTGATTAGCAATAATGGATACAATGAGGCTATTAGAAATAAACTGGATACATTAGGATTAAAAGTCAAGATGGAGGTAAAAAGCTTAGGGGTGATTGTTGACTGTAATCTGAATTTTAAATCGCATATTAATCAGATCACTAGGACAGCATTTTTTCACTTAAGAAATATAAGTAAAGTTAGACCTCTTATATCACTGAAAGATGCTGAGAAATTAGTTCACGCGTTTGTTTTCAGTCGACTAGATTACTGTAACGCACTCCTCTCAGGACTACCCAAAAAAGATATAAATCGGTTGCAAGTGCAGAATGCAGCTGCTAGAATCCTAACTAGGAAAAGAAAATCTGAACACATCTCTCCAGTTTTGATGTCACTACACTGGTTACCTGTGTCATTCAGGATTGACTTTAAAATTCTGCTTATGGTTTATAAAGCCTTAAATAATCTCGCCCCATCTTATATATCGGAATGTGTGACATCTTATATTCCAAATCGTAACCTCAGATCCTCAAATGAGTGTCTCCTTAGAATTCCAAGAACAAAACTTAAAAGAAGTGGTGAGGCGGCCTTCTGCTGCTATGCACCTAAAATCTGGAATAGCCTGCCAATAGGAATTCGCCAGGCTGATACAGTAGAGCACTTTAAAACACTGCTAAAAACACATTACTTTAACATGGCTTTCTCATAACTTCACTGTAATCAAAATCCTGATACTCTGTATATCCAACTCATCATAATAACTATTCATGGTGGCTCTAAAATCTGTACTAGCCCCTACTCTCTCTTCTGTTTCCTTTTCCGGTGTGCAAGCCACCACCATCTACCCAAAGCACCGTGATGTTCCAACAATGATGGATGGGTTAAAAGCCAGAAGTCTGTATGACCATCAACATCAAGTGACTCCGTGAGAACCCTAACTACAAAGAGGACTATTTCATTTATTTTAGGTAGAATGCCCAGAGGGGACTGGGCGGTCCCGTGGCCTGGTTCCCCTGCAGATTTTAGTTTTTTCTCCAGCCGTCTGGAGTTTTTTTTTAGTTTTTTCTGTCCACTCTGGCCATCGGACCTTACTCCTTTTCTATGTTAACTAATGTTGACTTATTCTGTCTTTTATTTTTCCTTTCTTCATTATGTAAAGCACTTTGAGCTACTTTTTGTATGAAAATGTGCTATATAAATAAATGTTGTTGTTGTAATTCTGTTAATTGTATCTTAGGGAAGCATGGTGGCACAGTGATTAGCATGGCTGCCTCACAGCTCAGGTCTCTATTTGACCAGAACAATCCGCCCATCACAGTTGGTAGACATTGCTCTAGCCATCAGGTACACTTGAATGACTGTTATAATCTGCTCAAAACCACCTGAGTTTCTCCTTCACCACTGAATTCCTAAACATTTCTGCAATTTTGCCTGACTTGAGTCAAAGTGAATTCAGCAGAGTTTGCTCATCAATTCTTAGTTTATGCAGGTTCGGTAGTAGAACAGGCATAACAAGACCTTTATCTGTCTCACCTGGCATATGATGAGTAGAATAAATTCCGATAGTTTATCTAAATATGTTCTTTATCGCTAACATTATATGTACACTATTTTCACATTACCTTTTTACACAGGATTTGGCAAAAAATGGAACAGTAGTCCTGCCACATCCAGTATATTATCCAGATATCTTCCCCTGTGACTTTATTTTTCCACTCATTTTAAAGTTATACTTCATGGTTGTTGTTTTAGCAGCACCGACAGCATTGTTGTATTATTAAGGGATGCTCTTTGTGGCATTTCACAAAATGTTGTCTGTACAGGCTTGACCTTAGCAGTTACAGAAGAGGTGGCAGAATTGGACTGTGGCTGAGGTTTGCTTCTTTTCTTGACCTTAGTCTGAAAAATTATTGAGTGTACAAAATATTCCACATTATTCTTAATTTTCTAGATAAGTGTTTCCTTTTATTCTTCAGTGACTAGTATAAAAAGGTCTATTTCAATATTTTGTGATTTTATTTCTGTTTACGCTTTTGTATCTAGTGAGAAGTCAAGCAAAATGACACCTTTTATTGGCTAACTAAAAAGATTACAATATGCAGGCTTTCGAGGCAACTCAGAGAGCCTTCTAAAACCTTTCTAAGTGGCACAACGAGTCTGTCTTCAGAGACAAGCACTATGTAAGAATAAACTTAATTTAAAAGCCATGTCTGAGTGACTGAGGCTGTCAGCACATCTTTCTCTTCCATGACGGCACCAGCCATAGCATCAGCTCACGTCACCCCTCTGTAAGACCCTGCCTTTGTCGGTTAGTCACTGTGATCCTGTCTTTGGCAGCCACAAAGGGAGGAGCAGCTACCAAAGCAGATATCGTGCTTCTTACACTTGCACTCACCCCCTCTAGAGAGCTAATCCGGAACAGACACACAATGCCAGCTCACGGCAGTGGCAGCCAGCTGCCTCTGAGAAACATGTACCCCACCTACCCACACAGGAGATGAGACGAGAGGAGGAAAAGGATGTAATTGTGATACACATGTCATATTGTTGAATTGTATTTCTGTGTAAAGCCTCAGCTGCTGCCAGTTTGACTTGTCCAGGGTTTCTCGAATAAAAAAAGACTGAGTTGCACAGAATGAGAAGTGATGTCACAGGCCGGTGTTCACTCAGCATCCTGTTGGAGGCTATTTACAAAACATACTTCATCTGGTGGGCAGTGACACCAATATACTTAATTCTAAGAATTCTAATTAAATCTTATCTCCACCATGTTATAAACCTTTACCATCATCCCACTTCCTTTTGCACCAGATAACAAATGAAAATAAAAAAAAAACACAAATATTGGCTGACACGCCTCTGCAACATCGCATGGACATCAGAGACAGTGCCTTTGGATTGGCAGATCAGGGTGGTGATCCCCCTCTTTAAGAAGGGGGACCAGAGGATGTGTTCCATCTACAGAGGGATCACAATCCTCAGCCTCCCTGGGGAGTCTATTTGGGGGTCCTGGAGAGAAGGGTCCGTCGGATAGTCGAACCTTGGATTTAGAAGGAACAGTGTGGTTTTCGTCATGGTTGGAACAGTGGAACAGTGGACCAGCTCTATACCCTTAGCAGGGTCCTGGAGGGTGCATGGGAGTTTGCCCAACCAGTGTACATGTGTTTTGTGGACTTGGAAAACGCATTCAACCATGTCCCTTGGGGAATCCTGTGGGGAGTGCTCTTGGAGTATGGGGTACCGGACCCCCTGATAAGGGCTGTTTGGTCCCTGTACATCTGGTGTCAGAGCTTGGTCTGCATTGCCGGCAGTAAGTCGAACCCATTTCCAGGGCAGCCCTTTGTCACCGATTGACATAACATAACTTTTATGTACAGAATTTCTAGGCGCAGCCAGGGTATTGAGGGGTCCGGTTTGGTGGGCTCAGGATTGGGTCACTGCTTTTTGCAGATAATGTTGTCCTGTTTGCTTCATCAGGCAATGATCTTCAGCTCTCTCTGGATCGGTTTGCAGTGTGTGTGAGTGTGAAGCGGCTGGAATGGGAATCAGCACCTCCAAGTCCGAGACCATGGTCCTCAGCCGGAAAAGGGTGGAGTGCCCTGTCAGGGTTGGGAGCGAGATCCTGCCCCAATTAGAGAAGTCAAGTATCTCGGGGTCTTGTTCACGAGTGAGGTAAGAATGGAGCGTGAGATTGACCAGTGGATCGGTGCGGCATCTGCAGTGATGTGGGCTCTTCATCAGTCTGTTGTGGTGAAAAAGGAGCTGAGCCGTAAGGCAAAGCTCTCAATTTACTGGTTGATTAACGTTCCTACCCTCACCTATGGTCATAAGCTATGGGTAGTGACCGAAAGATCGAAATCGCGAATACAAGCGGGTGAAATGAGTTTCCTCCACATCGTGTCTGGGCTTTCCCTTAAAGATAGGGTGAGAAGCTCAGTTATCCAGAAGGGCCTCAGAGTAGAGCCTCTGCTCTTCCGCATCGCGAGGAGTCAGATGAGGTGGCTCGGGCATCTGATCAGGATGCCTCCTGGACGCCTCCCTAGTGAGGTGTTCTGGGCATGTCCAACTGGGAGGAGGCCCCGGGGAAGACCCAGGACACGCTTTGAGGGACTATGTCTCCTGGCTGGCCTGGGAACACCTTGGGATTCCCCCTTAAGTGCTAGAAGAAGAGGCCGGGGAGAGGGAAGTCTGGGCATCTCTGCTCAAACTGCTGCCCCCGCGACCCGATCTCGGATAATCGATCTCTGATAAGCGGAAGAGGGGGGATGGATGGATGGACAAATATTCACACTAGTGAGCAGTGTGAGTAAAGGAGTGTACATTTATAGAGAGTGAAAAAGGAAAACAGGCATGTCCGAGACTCATTACTTAGGCTATTCTATGGGCAAGGGTTTACTTAGGCCACAATTAAGGAAAATAGAAGAAATGCTTGTTTACCCGAGACCTGAGACACAGAAACAAGTACTCGCCTTTCTGGGACTCGCTGGTTACTACAGAAAATTCATTCCAAATTTTGCACATAGAGCTGCTCCTCTTACAGAACTTACTAGAGGCAGAAAAAACCGACCTGT
The DNA here is from genome assembly GCF_016835505.1 of Polypterus senegalus. Taxonomy (NCBI): domain Eukaryota; kingdom Metazoa; phylum Chordata; class Cladistia; order Polypteriformes; family Polypteridae; genus Polypterus; species Polypterus senegalus. The sequence goes on from NC_053164.1 coordinate 32,026,884, forward strand.
CCTGTGGACAGAAAATTGCGAACGTTCTTTCAACGATTTAAAAAAAGCATTGTCTTCTTACCCGGTTCTAAGGAACCCGGATTTCTAAAAGATTTTATCTTGCAAACAGACGCAAGTGCATTTGGTGTGGGCGCAGTCCTGTCACAAATTTTGATGGAGAAGAACATCCAATCACATATTTGAGTAGGAAATTACTTCCTAGGGAACGCAATTATTCTACAATTGAGAAAGAATGCTTGGCAATTAAGTGGGCTGTGGAAGCGCTTCGCTATTACTTGTGGGGACGAAACTTCACTTTGGTAACTGATCATGCTCCACTCCAGTGGTTGTACCGACAGAAAGATACAAACTCTCGTCTAATGAGATGGTTTCTGGGTTTACAACCTTACAGTTTCACAGTAAAGCACCGACCAGGTTCTGAACACGTGACTAAATGAACCTAGTACAGAGAGTCGCTTGATTCACAGGAATGTGAATAAAGCTGAGGGGGAGGGTGTGAGCTGGAGGGCTGATCGCACCCCAAATAGAGACAGACGCCCCTGGGAAAACCACAAACCCTGAAACACTGACCACCCTCACTTTGCTCCTTATCCTTGCACTATAACGCGTAATACAAGCCTCGCGCGGTACTCCGCCGACTTATAAGCCTTACGCAGCGCCTGTCAGTTTGGGAATTGATTGTTTGCTTTTATCTCTCTCTGCTCCTAGCGGAACTGTTATATCTGACTTGTCATGGAGCACGTTTAAGCTCATGTGTTTGCGGTGTCTGAATAAAAATCCTTCTTTTTTCTACGACCTTCTGTGTCTCTGTGCAAATCTGTGACCCAAGCGTGACAAAATGAAAATTAAAAAACACAAATATTGGCTAACACGCCTCTGCAACATCGCATGGACATCAGAGACAGTGCCTCTGGATTGGCAGATCAGGGTGGTGATCCCCTCTTTAAGAAGGGGGACCAGAGGATGTGTTCCATCTACAGAGGGATCACAATCCTCAGCCTCCCTGGAGAGTCTATTTGGGGGTCCTGGAGAGAAGGGTCCATCGGATAGTCGAACCTTGGATTTAGAAGGAGCAGTGTGGTTTTCGTCGTGGTTGCAAAACAGTGGATCAGCTCTATACCCTTAGCAGGGTCCTGGAGGGTGCATGGGAGTTTGCCCAACCAGTGTACATGTGTTTTGTGGACTTGGAAAACGCATTCAACCATGTCCCTTGAGGAATCCTCTGGGGGTGCTCTTTGAGTATGGGGTACCGGACCCCTGATAAGGGCTGTTTGGTCCCTGTACAACTGGTGTCAGAGCTTGGTCTGCATTGCCGGCAGTAAGTCAAACCCATTTCCAGGGCAGCCCTTTGTCACCGATTGACATAACATAACTTTTATGTACAGAATTTCTAGGCGCAGCCAGGGTATTGAGGGGTCCGGTTTGGTGGGCTCAGGATTGGGTCACTGCTTTTTGCAGATAATGTTGTCCTGTTTGCTTCATCAGGCAATGATCTTCAGCTCTCTCTGGATCGGTTTGCAGTGTGTGTGAGTGTGAAGCGGCTGGAATGGGAATCAGCACCTCCAAGTCCGAGACCATGGTCCTCAGCCGGAAAAGGGTGGAGTGCCCTGTCAGGGTTGGGAGCGAGATCCTGCCCCAATTAGAGAAGTCAAGTATCTCGGGGTCTTGTTCACGAGTGAGGTAAGAATGGAGCGTGAGATCGACCGGTGGATCGGTGCGACATGCGGAGTGATCGGGCTCTTCATCAGTCTGTTGTGGTGAAAAGGAGCTGAGCTGTAAGGCAAAGCTCTCAATTTACTGGTTGATCTATGTTCCTACCCTCACCTATGGTCATAAGCTATGGGTAGTGACCGAAAGATCGAAATCGCGAATACAAGCAGCTGAAATGAGTTTCCTCCACAGGGTGTCTGGGCTTTCCCTTAAAGATAGGGTGAGAAGCTCAGTCATCCAGGAGGGGCTCAGAGCCGCTGCTCTTCCGCATGCGCGAGGAGTCAGATGAGGTGGCTCGGGCATCTGATCAGGATGCCTCCTGGACGCCTCCTGGTGAGGTGTTCGGGCACGCCCAACCAGGAGGAGGCCTCGGGGAAGACCCAGGACACACTGGAGGGACTATGTCTCCCGGCTGGCCAGGGAAAAACTTGGGATTTCCCGGAAGGGCTAGAAGAAGAAGCCGGGGAGAGGGAAGTCTGGGCATCTCTGCTCAAGCTGCTGCCCCGCAACCCGATCTCGGATAAGCGGAAGAGGGCGGATGGATGGATGGACAAATATTCACACTAGTGAGCAGTGTGAGTAAAGGAGTGTACATTTATAGAGAGTGAAAAAGGAAAACATTGGAATGGGGTGTGACAACCACAATGAGTTACTAAAAAGCTGACCAGGCAGTTAGGTGCTGATTTGCCAGCAGCTGTTATTTCAAGTAGCAGCAAAATAGGCACACTGGAATCACAGAACTCAACATCATTTCATCAATGTTTTTACAAAAAGATGTGTTGTAGTGTGAAATTTTGCATATAAGTTGATAAATACTTTGTATGTCTTTATCCATCCAGCCATTATCCAACCTGCTATATCCTAACTACAGGGTCACGGGGAGTCTGCTGGAGCCAATCCCACTACTGCAGGAAACTTGGGTGTGGATCAAAAATCTATTTAAAACTGATGAGGTTGCAGCAGAGTGAGTACATTTAATTTCTTCTAAATCCATATCATGGTCTGCAACCACAGCAATCTTATTAATAAGGCTCAATAGTCTCTCCACATTTATCTGAAAATGATAAAGCGAAAACAGGAAGTTTCATGTTTACACCAGGTTCTGAACACGTGACTAAATGAACCTAGTACAGAGAGTCGCTTGATTCACAGGAATGTGAATAAAGCTGAGGGGGAGGGTGTGAGCTGGAGGGCTGATCGCACCCCAAATAGAGACAGACGCCCCTGGGAAAACCACAAACCCTGAAACACTGACCACCCTCACTTTGCTCCTTATCCTTGCACTATAACGCGTAATACAAGCCTCGCGCGGTACTCCGCCGACTTATAAGCCTTACGCAGCGCCTGTCAGTTTGGGAATTGATTGTTTGCTTTTATCTCTCTCTGCTCCTAGCGGAACTGTTATATCTGACTTGTCATGGAGCACGTTTAAGCTCATGTGTTTGCGGTGTCTGAATAAAAATCCTTCTTTTTTCTACGACCTTCTGTGTCTCTGTGCAAATCTGTGACCCAAGCGTGACAAAATGAAAATTAAAAAAAACACAAATATTGGCTAACACGCCTCTGCAACATCGCATGGACATCAGAGACAGTGCCTCTGGATTGGCAGATCAGGGTGGTGATCCCCCTCTTTAAGAAGGGGACCAGAGGATGTGTTCCATCTACAGAGGGATCACAATCCTCAGCCTCCCTGGAGAGTCTATTTGGGGTCCTGGAGAGGAGGGTCCATCGGATAGTCGAACCTTGGATTTAGAAGGAGCAGTGTGGTTTTCGTCGTGGTTGCAAAACAGTGGATCAGCTCTATACCCTTAGCAGGGTCCTGGAGGGTGCATGGGAGTTTGCCCAACCAGTGTACATGTGTTTTGTGGACTTGGAAAGCGCATTCAACCATGTCCCTTGAGGAATCCTCTGGGGGTGCTCTTTGAGTATGGGGTACGGACCCCTGATAAGGGCTGTTTGGTCCCTGTACAACTGGTGTCAGAGCTTGGTCTGCATTGCCGGCAGTAAGTCAAACCCATTTCCAGGGCAGCCCTTTGTCACTGATTGACATAACATAACTTTTATGTACAGAATTTCTAGGCGCAGCCAGGGTATTGAGGGGTCCGGTTTGGTGGGCTCAGGATTGGGTCACTGCTTTTTGCAGATAATGTTGTCCTGTTTGCTTCATCAGGCAATGATCTTCAGCTCTCTCTGGATCGGTTTGCAGTGTGTGTGAGTGTGAAGCGGCTGGAATGGGAATCAGCACCTCCAAGTCCGAGACCATGGTCCTCAGCCGGGAAAAGGGTGGAGTGCCCTGTTAGGGTTGGGCGAGATCCTGCCCCAATTAGAAGTCAAGTATCTCGGGGTCTTGTTCACGAGTGAGGTAAGAATGGAGCGTGAGATCGACCGGTGGATCGGTGCGACATGCGAGTGATGCGGGCTCTTCATCAGTCTGTTGTGGTGAAAAGGAGCTGAGCTGTAAGGCAAAGCTCTCAATTTACTGTTGATCTATGTTCCTACCCTCACCTATGGTCATAAGCTATGGGTAGTGACCGAAAGATCGAAATCGCGAATACAAGCAGCTGAAATGAGTTTCCTCCACAGGGTGTCTGGGCTTTCCCTTAAAGATGGGGTGAGAAGCTCAGTCATCCAGGAGGGCCTCAGAGTAGAGCCGCTGCTCTTCCGCATCGCGAGGAGTCAGATGAGGTGGCTCGGGCATCTGATCAGGATGCCTCCTGGACGCCTCCCTCGTGAGGTGTTCGGCACGTCCAACCAGGAGGAGGCCTCGGGAAGACCCAGGACACACTGGAGGGACTATGTCTCGGCTGGCCTGGGAACACCTTGGGATTCCCGGAAGGGCTAGAAGAAGCCGGGAGAGGAAGTCTGGGCATCTCTGCTCAAGCTGCTGCCCCGCAACCCGATCTCGGATAAGCGGAAGAGGGCGGATGGATGGATGGACAAATATTCACACTAGTGAGCAGTGTGAGTAAAGGAGTGTACATTTATAGAGAGTGAAAAAGGAAAACATTGGAATGGGGTGTGACAACCACAATGAGTTACTAAAAAGCTGACCAGGCAGTTAGGTGCTGATTTGCCAGCAGCTGTTATTTCAAGTAGCAGCAAAATAGGCACACTGGAATCACAGAACTCAACATCATTTCATCAATGTTTTACAAAAGATGTGTTGTAGTGTGAAATTTTGCATATAAGTTGATAAATACTTTGTATGTCTTTATCCATCCAGCCATTATCCAACCTGCTATATCCTAACTACAGGGTCACGGGGAGTCTGCTGGAGCCAATCCCAGCTCACACAGGGCAAAGCAGGAAACAAACCCACACCACAGTTGTATGTCTTTGTTTGTAACTTATAACACTACTGTCTATCATTGATAAGAATAGCAATGATTTGATGGTTAAGAACCAGCCCTTTGTAATTTTACAACAGGGTTGGTGGAAGTCACTAAAACAAGTTTGACAAATGTTTCTCGGCAGGACCCTCTCAATCAACCCCAAAGCAAAGCCAGACAGCCTAGCTGTCAAGCTTCACTATAACACATGGTTTTGGGGGCAGGTGTGAAGGTATTCTCTGCCCCATTTGGTCTGAAGTATAGCTGTTTGGAATTGGCTTGTATCAGAAGCCTTTAAGTACCATGACACCCTATTGGCTGTGGGGTTGAACAGAAAATCAATTCATTTGATTGCTTTACCCCTCCTATCTCCGTAACCAAATGATAAAGGAGCATCTCAGACACCATGAACTGAAATGAACAACACAATGGTGTGCACAGCTCAGCAGCCATATTGAGGCAGGCATGTGGCCTGTTCTGAAGAAAGCTGACCAAAAATGGTGCCTTAACTAGAGACATTTTAAGTAACTACAAGTCTGTGTGCCACCTGAAACTAAATATCAGCATTTATCAGGTTGTATGATTGCCAATATTCACTTGTACTTTGCTTATAGTTACTATTTATGAATATCATCAATAATACATTATTTAAAGTGTAACTTAACTCCTGCTTGTCTTTTACTACACCTAATTGCCTGAGGTTATAGATGTAGAAGGGTAGGTGGGGAGAAGTTATATGGTACAATATGTTCTAAACAGTGGTAAGTCTGTGAGATTTGAGGCATTCTGACAAAGACTACACATTAATAATACAAAAGGGGAAAGTAGAGTAAAATATTACTCTACCAAGACAAAACAAGGTGAAATCATAACATTCTCATATCTGATTAACCCATGTCTTAAATGTGTGAAGATAAAATATATTCTGCAGGAACCATCCCTACACAAGAGGAAGTCCATTTCAGGGCTCACTTACAAATACACTCACAGTTTAGAATCAACAATTAATCAAAAGCACTCGCCTTTGAGGATATGAGAGGAAAATGGAAATATGTAGGGAAAAAATCCACCCCTAAATACTCCATTCTTACGTTTGACATTAGAGATTTTTTTCACACTTTTAGCTCAGTTGTAGCCCAGTCTTACTATCTACTAAATTGTCCGAGACTGTGCGTGATTCAGAAGTCCAAAAAGGATGACAAAAAGGGGGCATTGCATGCTGCCTCAGAGATCAATTTTAATCAAAGGCCAAGATGCTAATTGTGTGGAATGCGTAAATTCTTCAATTTTTCCCACTCAAACAGTTAGTCTAAATGGTAATTCTTAATATGCTCTAATTTACTGACAACAAAATAGCTGAACATCAGATTACCAAAATGACGAGACAACCTGTTTGAAATAGGCTGCACTTTTAGCAGAACACAAGAGAGGATTATCTACTGCAGGAAACTTGGGTGTGGATCAAAAATCTACTTAAAACTGATGAGGTTGCAGCAGAGTGAGTACATTTAATTTCTTCTAAATCCATATCATGGTCTGCAACCACAGCAATCTTATTAATAAGGCTCAATAGTCTCTCCACATTTATCTGAAAATGATAAAGCGAAAACAGGAAGTTTCATGTTTACACAAGTATTGACAATTTAAATTTGGCTCATCTTATTCTGTTGATGATCATTGAGATGTTTCTGCACCTTGTTTGGAATCAGTCTGTCATCAGTTGAAATGATTGGACATGATTAGGAAAGGCACCCACCTGTATATACTGTAGGAGGTCCGACAATTGACAATTTGTGTCATAGTGAAAACCAAGCCAGGAGGTTGGAGGAATTGCCTGCGGAGCTTAGAGACAGGATTGTGTTGATACACAGATTTTGGGAAGCCTACAAACAAATTCCAGCCACATTGAAAGTTCCCAAGAGTACAGCTGACATCATAATTCTTAAATGAAAAAAGTTTGGAATGACCACCGCTGTTCCTACAGTTGGCCAAACTGAGCAATCATGCAAGAAGGGCCATGGTAAGAGAGGTGACCAAAAATCCAATCGCCATTCTGTCAGAGCCTGTGTAAATGGGAGAAATTACCAGAAGGAATTCATCTTCACCGCAACACTCCACCAATTTATGATTTATGGTAGAGTGGCCAGATGGAAGCCTCTCCTCAGTAAAAGATGCATGGAGGCACACTTAGAGTTACAAAAACACACCACGGGGCTCTCACTGTGAGGTCTCAGGTCTGATGAAACCAAAATTAATATCATTTCTGGTGGAAACCAGGCACCACTCATCACCTGCACAATACTATTCCAACAGTAAAGCATGGTGATGGCAGCGTCACAATGTAGAGTAGTTGTTCAGCAGCAGGGACTGGGAGACAAGACAGGGCTGAGAGAAAGATGAATGGAGCAAATCACAGAGATATCCTTAAGGAAAAATGGCTGCAGAGCACTCTGGCCCTCAGACTGCACCATAGGCTTTCTTTCCAACAGGACAATGACCCCAAGCATAGAGCAAAGACAACAGAGGAGTGGCTTAGGGACAACTCTGGGAATATCCTTGAAACGCCCAGCCAGAACCCAGATTTGAACCCAATCGATGCTCTCTGGAGAGACCTGAAAACAGCTGTCCACAGATGGTCTCCATCCAACCTGACAGAGTTTGAGAAGATCTGCAGAAAGGAATGGCAAAAAATCCACAAATCCAGGTGTGCAAGCCTTGTTAGCATTAAGAGCTAAGAAAACTCCAGGATGGAATCACTGCCAAAGGGGCTTCAACTAAGGACTGAGTAAAGGGTCTGAATACTTGTGTCAATGTTGTTTTGTCATTCTGAGGAATTGGATGGTACTGAATGGTGAATGTGTAGGGATCTGAATATTTCCTGAATCCACTGTGGTATCTGCACATTTTATGTTAGATCACCAACAGCCATGGAAACAAATTAATCCTTATTAATCCCCTCCACCACTTACTATATATTGCCTTTGATTCCTGTATGTCTAATCATTTTCTTCTGATGATGACACCTGGGGCCTCATGTATAACACCGTCGCGTAGAACTCGCACTATAACATGGCGTAAGCACAAAAGCGAAATGTGTTTACGCACAGAAAAATCCAGATGCAGGAATCTGTGCATACTCCAACTTCCACGTTCTTCGCTACATAAATCCCGATCAGCGTGAAAACTAACACTCGTGCACGCGCTTACGTAACGCCCCAAATCCTCCCAGAATTACGCCTATTTGAATATGCAAATCAATATAAATCGCCCTTAAGCACAGCCTTCTGTGAAAAGACAATGGGAAAAGCACGGGGAAAATATAAGAATTTCAGCGAATACCAAGTGGAGGCAAAGGAAAAACATATACTACTGTATTTGTTCAAATAAACCGTGGTATAATCAACAAAATGAAGTTGTCGAGTGACTTAGCGTGTTGGAGAAACTTGAAAGCTCACATTCACAAAATCACACAGTGCGGAAATAAAAAGAAGTCACATATCAAAGTCGCTGTGAAAAGCGAGTTGTAAGCCCACTGTCTGAGTGTCATATGAAAGTTTATTAGAGTACAGAGAAAAAGGCACACGGTGGGAAAAAGCACGAAATGTCAACTTCAATCTCGACATTTCCACTTTAATCACGTAGTTTATTTTGTCATTAAAGTAGAACATCATAAACTTCATCTTAAAATCGTTTAATTAACCAGTTTCTCAAATCACATCGTAATTAAAGTAGCACGTTAAATGCTTTGTTTTGTATTTGATCTTCTATGTGCTCTGTGTTTGTGAATCACTACTTGCTTTTTAAACTGGCTCTCTTCCTCCAACTGGACACAGAATCCATTACATTCGTGATGTTACAGTTCTCTGAATAACTAAAATACTGAGATGTATACATTGATGTCATTTTCATGATGATAGGAGCTAAAGCACATTATTAAACATGGTTTCACTTGATGAAATAATTTATTGCAGCAGTACAATCAGGGGCGGCTCTAGGCTTGTGGTGGCACTGGGCAGAGGAAGAATCGGTGGCTGCTTAGCCCGCCGTCAGTAAGGTAGCTTATGCACAGTGGATGGCTGCATAGCCGCCTCGTGCTCATGACACAAGCATTTAACTTTTGCGAAATTTGTGCTGTGTTTTTAGCTGTGTTGTTATTTTCTCTTTCTGTTTTATATTCAATATATATTGGCGTAGCGTCACTTCAGTCCTTGCTTTTCTTTCCCCAAGTAACTGATCGCCATACAATCAGCTCTGTAATAGGCGTTAAGCCATCTGTAAGCTTATAGAATATTTAAATGAAGTTAAAGTTTTATCTGTATAATTTAATAAACATATTTTGCTGAATTTCACCTTATAAATGATATTGTTTCTGTTTCTGAACCATGAGGTCCGTACAGGAAAGGCTTTAAAACATTTTGCAGTGGCTGAGACAGCGTGTCCTTAAAGCTGTATACCGATAATTCCCTTTCCGATCAGCTGCTGCTGTGATTCACACTCAGATACAGTGATATAAATACTCTGAGTGGTGCAGTGAGAGAAATATTGAAAAGATGATCCGCTGTGGCAACTCCTAACAAGAGGAGCTGAAAGAAGAAGAAGAAGAAGAAGTGAGAGTAACAACGCTAAAGCAGTTATGGTATTTGGAATACTATGGCTATTCCCTGGACCATTATATTGTTACAAGTTAATTGCAATCAGATGCATTACACTAATAAACAATATGCGGTTAGTTTCGGTGTATTTATAAAGCGCATCAGGAAAATAAGGTGTAACCACACAGGAACAGTACCATTGCTTTGGCTGGGTGCGCCAGTCTGCAAAACCGAGTGGAGAACTTGCGTGCGACAAGGCATGAGGTACCATTGAAAGTGCGTGGCTTTACGGCAAGTGTAGGTTTTATACATCGCGATTTGAGCGTGGAAAAGTTCATACGCAACATTTCTGTGCGCACGCACCGTTTATACATGAGGCCCCAGGAGATGGTGAGCTACACTAACTTTCTCTCTCTGTCCTCTGCAGACTATCCACAGGTAATCCCAGTAGGTGATGGCGTTACTGATGACGTCACTTCCGGTACTGACGCGATTAATGATGTCACTTCCGGTCCAGGCACTATGGACGACATCACTTCCAGTACCGGTCAAGATAACGTCACTTCCTGTCACACCCTTTAAAGCCACTGTGTTATCAAACTAAAATCAGTTTCTGTTTTGGATTTCAACCTAAACACAACTCACAAAAAATACCCATTTGCAACCAGGGCATATTACAGTAATCCCTCGCTATATCGTGCTTCGACTTTCGCGGCTTCTCTCTATCGTGGATTTTATATGTAAGCATATCTAAATATATAACTTGGATTTTTCGCTGCTTCGCGGGTTTCTACGGACAATGGGTTTTTTTACTTCTGTTACATGCTTCCTCAGTTGGTTTGCCCAGTTGATTTCATACAAGGGACGCTATTGGTTAATGGCTGAGAAGCTATCCAATCGGAACATGCAGTTAAGTTCCTGTGTGCGGACTGGCTTAGCGACGGAGCGACGAATTTGATTCCGCTGCGTTAACCATGAAGTCTCGTCTGGCTCATTCAGCATCAACGTGTTTCGCTGTGTAAAGAGTTACCTTTTGTTCTCTTTTGTGTTTATCTTTGTGCATAGTCAAGCCCTTCATTATGGCTCCAAAACAACCTGCTCCTGCTACTGCTTCAGGGGCCGTGCCCAAGCGCCATCGAAAGATGCTAACGACTGCCGAAAAGGTAAATGTTTTGGTTATGTTGGAGGAAGAGAAAAGCTACACCGCTGCAGGACGCCATTACGGCATCAATGAGTCCACGATTCTTTTTATTTAAAAAGGAGGAAAAGAATATAAGATCTACGGCCGCAGTGTCCTTTTAACCAGGGCGCAAAACGAGTTTTAAGTGCACGTAATAAGGCGGTAGTCCGGATGGAATCTGCTTTAGGGATTTGGATTGAAGACTGCCAAAAGAAGAACAATGGCGGTGCTACACAGTCGCCTGAAGAGGCTCCTTTAGAAGAGCTGTAACGCTCTCCTTTGTTGTACAGTAAAATTAAACTCATTGTTATCGGACAAGTCGTCGTGTCATTGTTGGTGAGTAACCATAATTAATTTTCTACTTACAGTACTTATTACATGTACGTACATTTAGTGTCACTGTACACACATTTACTGTATACAATTTTTCCTGCATTGTACGTATTTATTGCTGGTGGCCGGTCAATCGTAATGGCTGTAACATATGTGATATCGGAGACACTCAATATCTTTAAAATAATATTTAGGTTTTACTGTATATAAACAGTGTGTTTACATACATAATTTCAATGAATCTTACCTAATATCTAAGAGAATACAAAGGCTTTATGCTGGATAACTGTGCTGGGAATATTTATAAACAGTGTGGGAGAGTTTATAAGGGCTTAAAATATATAAAAATAACCATACAAACATATGGTTTCTACTTCATGATTTTCACCTATCGCGGGGGGGTCTGGAACGCAACCCCCGCGATTGAGGAGGGATTACTGTATACGGGTGGCTGCCCCACACTTTTGATGTCTCTTGGCTATCTTTGTTACAGTGGCATAGTCAGAATGGGGTCTGGACTTGGACTTGGCCACTCCAATATATTAACCTCTTGTAAGATGATTGTCGTGAAATCGCTTCAAACTGCTTCCAGCCTGAATGTAGCCGAGGTGGCATATGTAACCCGTCAATGCCAGTTGATGCATATTCGATACGTACCAAGGATCGTATGCGAAGTGCTGGTCACACCATCTGGCAATCTTAGTGGAAACTACATCCGCCTGATGGAAGCGAAGTGTTGGTGTGGCCATGCACGTGGATTTTGGCTATTAATTTCGAGAAATTGTCCAAATTTGAGGTAAGTTGTGCTAAGATGAAAATACATACCAGCTTTTTGTTTGCTTGTGTGCTATATTCAAATTAACAATCTCCACTTAATTTTAACAAAGTGTAATTGCAGACTGTAGAACCAATGAGGTCAGTTATGTAATGCCCCAACATTACAAGCACATTAGACTATGATTAACATTATAGCCCCGTAACTCTATGGTTAAGATTAGTGTTGTAGGAGAGTTATCTGAGTCAAAGGATGTTTTGTGACTGACTTTGTGGGCATTACCTGACGTACCAGCTAGACCCTTCTCCTTAATTTAGCATTGTAAATAAATTTTGGCAACAAGAGGTTAAGCCATTGTTGTATAGTCATTGTCTTACCCAAAAAGCTTCTTCTAAGGCACCAGTTTCTTGCAGACTGCACCAGGCTATCCCGTAGGATTTTTCCATATTTTACCACATTCACTTTACTCTACACACACACACACAAATAAACCTCCCAGTACCGCTGTGGAGAAGCATTCCTACCACATGATGCCCCCACCACTGTGTTTCACGGTAGGGATGGTGTGCAGCATTTAAACATGGTGTTTAGCCTGATGGCCAACAGCTCAGTTTTGTTCTCATCAGGTCTGGTCTCATCCAAACAACTTCATGTGCCTTTTGCAAACTAGCTGAGATGGTCTGTCCTTTTGCTTTTCTCTTTGCCGCCGTCACATAAAGATGTGAATGGTGAAGCTGTTGTCCGCACAGTCTCCCAAGTCCCAGCCACTGAAGCTTATCACTTCTGCAGAGTTCTCACAGGTCTCTTGGTGGTCTCTCTCATTCGTTGTCTTCATGCACAGTCACTATGTTTTTGTGGAGAGCCTGCTTCAGTAGATTTCCAGCTCTGCCATACTCTTTCCAGTTCTTTAAATGGACTCCAAGGGATATTCAGAGACTTGAAGATTTTCTTATCTCCATTTACTGACGTTTTACTGGGAGTGTTCTTTTGTCTTCATTGTGTGGGGTAAAGTGCCATACTGAATCACCACAAGTTGGCCCTTCCACATTAAGGTGCATTTAGACTACAAACAACTGAAAGCCCAGACAGGTAGTTTCCATTGAACTAATTCTGTGATTTCTAAGAACAATCAGTTGCACCAGTGATAATTTAGGTGTGTCGTGTTAAGGGGCTTCATATTGTGTGTTTTATATCTGTAATAAATTTGGGTCACCTGTGATGTACTGATGCCCTTTCCAGGGTTTGTTCCTGCCTTGTGCTGTATGCTAGCTAGGATAGGCTGCAGCAGACCCCCACTTCCCTGTTCATGACTAAGCGAGACAGAAAATGACTGACTGACTGACTGACTTTGCAGAGTCTTTTTTCTGTTGAACAGTGTCAAAAAGCCAAATTAAATCTACTGTGACTCAATGTTCCATCCATCCATTTTCTAACCCACTGAATCCGAATACAGGGTCATTGGAGCCAAGGAACCAATCCTGGGCAGGGTGCCAACCCACCGCAGGATTCAATGTTGTGCAAGAATAAAATGTGTAAACTTCCACTTGGTGAAACCTTCATCTAGACACTATTCATATATGCATCATTTATTTCTGTGTAGAATTATGTTTGACTGAATGCTCCTTTGGATTCTCTTGTCATGAAGTTGGGACTTGAAACAGTTATGATTACTGTATATATTTTTACTATGGATGATAAGCTGTGGCCACACTCCTATTGACAATAGAAACTCCAACTCCTCGTAAGCCTTATGATCTGATAAAACAGCTGTGAAAAAGGATACATATATGGATAGACAGAGATACAAAATTAAAGCATTGTCAGCAAAAGCCAAGACTCATACAGCATACAGTCATATGAAAGTTTGGGAACCCCTCTTAATTCTTTGGATTTTTGTTTATCATTGGCTGAGCTTTCAAAGTAGCAACTTCCTTTTAATATATGACATGCCTTATGGAAACAGTAGTATTTCAGCAGTGACATTAAGTTTATTGGATTAACAGAAAATATGCAATATGCATCATAACAAAATTAGACAGGTGCATAAATTTGGGCACCCCACAGAGATATTACATCAATACTTAGTTGAGCCTCCTTTTGCAAATATAACAGCCTCTAGACGCCTCCTATAGCCTTTGATGAGTGTCTGGATTCTGGATGGAGGTATTTTTGACCATTCTTCCATACAAAATCTCTCCAGTTCAGTTCAATTTGATGGCTGCCAAGCATGGACAGCCTTCTTCAAATCATCCCATAGATTTTCATTGATATTCAAGTCAGGGGACTGTGACGGCCATTCCAGAACATTGTACTTCTCCCTCTGCATGAATGCCTTTGTAGATTTTGAACTGTGTTTTGGGTCATTGTCTTGTTGGAATATCCAACCCCTGCGTAACTTCAACTTTGTGACTGATGCTTGAACATTATCCTGAAGAATTTGTTGATATTGGGTTGAATTCATCTGACCCTCGACTTTAACAAGGGCCCCAGTCCCTGAACTAGCAACACAGCAAGATGGAACCTCCACCAAATTTGACAGTAGGTAGCAGGTGTTTTTCTTGGAATGCGGTGTTCTTCTTCCGCCATGTAAAGCGCTTTTTGTTATGACCAAATAACTCAATTTTTGTCTCATCAGTCCAAAGCACTTTGTTCCAAAATGAATCTGGCTTGTCTAAATGAGCATTTGCATACAACAAGTGACTCTGTTTGTGGTGTGAGTGCAGAAAGGGCTTCTTTCTCATCACCCTGCCATACAGATGTTCTTTGTGCAAATTGTGCTGAATTGTAGAACGATGTACAGATACACCATCTGCAGCAAGATGTTCTTGCAGGTCTTTGGAGGTGATCTGTGGGTTGTCTGTAACCATTCTCACAATCCTGCACATATGACATTCCTGTATTTTTCTTGGCCTGCCAGACCTGCTGGGTTTAACAGCAACTGTGCCTGTGGCCTTCCATTTCCTGATTCCATTCCTTACAGTTGAAACTGACAGTTTAAACCTCTGAGATAGCTTTTTGTAGCCTTCCCTAAACCATGAGACTGAAAAGTCTTTGTTTTCAAATCTTTTGAGAGTTGCTTTGAAGATCCCATGCTGTTGGTCACTCTTCAGAGGAGAGTCAAAGGGAAGCACAACTTGCAATTGACCACCTTAAATATCTTTTATTATGATTGGACACGCCTGTCTATGAAGTTCAAGGCTTAACAAGCTCATCCAACCAATTTGGTGTTGCAAGTAATCAGCATTGAGCAGTGACAGGCATTCAAATCAGCAAAATTACAAGGGGACTCACATTTTTGCACAGCCATTTTTTCACATTTGATTTAATTTCATACAACTAAATACTGCTTCACTAAAAATCTTTGGAAAAAAACCCCAGTACCCAGATGTTCCTAGGAAATGAAAGACATACCACAGTTATCTTTATTGTTGAAAGTAGAGTCAATTATTATGCAAGCTGAGAGGGGTTCCCAAACTTTTTCATATGACTGTATGTTAGTGCTTGGCAAGGCCACGCAATCTTAAGAACAGCAATTCCTGGCTGAGTTCAGGAAGTTTAGCACAGCTGTTAGCACCAAGCCTCACTTATCCAATAAACAACAGTACAGCTTGTCGAGAGCAGACTGTACTTCTGTTAGCTCTCCCTGATTCCAAAAAGCTGGAGGTGTCGTGTCTAGAGACGATTCTTCAAGTGACGCCTGAAGGTCACTAAACAAGGAGAATTTGTGATAGCGATGGGAAAATCATTCCACAGTTTGAAAGCAAGGAGTGATGACACAAGATCATTTACCAGACACATGGAGGCAGACGAGAGGCTTCCTGGAAACACATACTCCACAAAGGCCAGATACAGGAGATTGTGAGAGTAGATGTATGCAGGCTGGAGTTTTGTTGCATCCTCTCAACAAGAGCAAGGAAGAGGAGAGCACAAAGCAGCTGTGTGGATACCCTAAGGGACCAAACATGCTATTTAGGTAGCTGCCATCTGGTGGTCTGATAGCAGTACCTGGGAGTGAGTGCCATTAGCAAACCATAATAAGAATCAGTCACTTAGACAAGTGAATGCACCTTTAACATTTACTACTTGGCGCCAACTTCTGGAGGGCCCTGTGGTGTTATGGGTCCACAGCTTGTTGTGCAAAAGCCATTCGTTTTAAATAAATGATTGCGGCTTAGCAAGGGGACGTTGGGCCATAGTGGGCCGCGGGGCGATCCGTAGGGTTGGCGTTTCTCACCAAGTGCACAGGTGAGGAACTGCCCACATTCGTGATTGTCCCGTGGCTAATGCTGCAGCTGCTGTGGCCCTCGTCATTTAAAAAGAAGCGCGAGTCGGTTTTGGGGGAATGAGAAAGGAACGAGATAAGGAAAGAAAAGAAAAGAAGACGGAGGTTGTAGGGAACGAATGAGGAAGCAGGCGGTGCAGGAGAGACTGACACGCGGTGCGTGCGTGTGGTGAGCGCGATCGAGCGCTCGTGGGCAGCTGCGAGGAAGCTGAGTGTTAGGCCGACACCCAGGCGTTTGAGTTGATGTTGCTTCCGCTGAGCGACCATGTAGCGGGAGTGCCCAGAGGAAAGCGACGAGCCCCAGAGGGCCGCAGAAAGGCAGCGGAAGTTGGGAGGCTTGGTGGTGGAGTCCCCAATGTGTGCATCCTGGTGATTTGTGGACATCAAGTCTCGGGGACTGGAATGAGAGCCAAACCGAAGCCAGGGATCGGGAGGTCTCCAGTCTCGCGTGTGTGTAAGAGGAGGGCAGCTGCAGAGAGCGTCTTGCCTGCTGCTAAGCCCAAACGGGATAAGCAGGTGAGACACTAACAGAAACGATGCACCGGATTTGTTGTTGTTTTAAAGAACTGCTTCCATGAGAAGATTTTAACCTCTGGTTTTTAAGGATTGTGTTTTTCTTCTATTTACTGTATTGGTTTTACTTCCACGTTTTTTTATTGGATTATTTATTTATTGAATTTGAAACTACTGCACTATTTATATGGAACACTGTTTTGTGTTTGACTGTCTTTTAATAAAAGTACTATTGCACTTTTTGCACCACCCCTTGCTCAATTGTTTATTTGCCTTCACTGACTAGCTCACTCGGTTTCGTTATCGACGGTGTTGGGTTCAAAGGCTTCCTGTATAGCATTGGGAGCGTGGAGCCAGAACCCACATCGTCACAGGCCCTCCACTTAATAAAAATGACTAAATGACAATAAAGGGAAGCAGTGGGAACCATGATACAGACTTGCTTGGCACCAGACAGATTGAGTCAGCTTATCAACTGCCTGCCTCTGTTTGGGAACAGCACAGATAGGCAGACTGGGCAGCTGTGCATTAATTCTCAGACACTACCACCTACTATGTGCCAGAATGCAGCGTAGCAATAACGTCAGCACAGACTAAGAGAATCACAACAGCATCATTGGTTCACACCTCACTTTCTTCACAACTGGGCAACTACTTGTCCTTCCGTCTGATACTAACTTCTGGCCAATGCAAACAAACTTTCCAGTAGAGAGATTTGACATCACACTCAGATAAACTTTAATGTTTTGCTTTGAAATGGAACTTGGAACATAAATAAATGATTCAAAATGATTTTATCTTGATTTAAAGGTTAATGTAATATTATTACAGCTAAAAATATGCCTCATACATGCTCACACTGTCCCCAAAGCATTGACGATGCCAAGGTTTGAGCCATTAATATGGCAACCAGTAAATCTGACCAGGTTACACAGGTATAAGGACCGAGTATGTGGTCCAAATATAGCACCGTGACAGAGTCTGAATAAAGTTAGTGTAGTAAGTGATGGTCAAGTCGAAACTGAGGTCTGGACAGTTCAAGATGTAATAATAACTGATTTTAAATCCTACACTCACTCATTGTAAAAGTAATAACCAGATCTGTGACTTGAATCGCTCAAATCCAAGACTGGTTTAAGACTCAGATATACACTCACTGGCCACTTTATTGGGTACACCTTGCTAGCACCAGGTTGGACCTCCTTTTGCCTTCAGAACTGCCACAATTCTTCATGGCATAGATTCAACAAGGTGCTGGAAACATTCCTCAGGGATTTTAGTCCATATTGACGTGATAGCATCACACAGTTGCTGAAGATATGTTGGCTTCACATCCTGATGCAAATCTCCCATTCCACCACATCCCAAAGGTCGTCTATTGGATTGAGATCTGGCCATCTGAGTACAGTGAACTCAATGTCATGTTCATGAAACCAGCCTGAGATGATCTGAGCTTTGTGACATGGCACATTATCCTGCTGGAAGTAGCCATTAGAAGATGAGTACACTGCGGTCATAAAGGGATGGACATGGTCAGCAACAATACTCAGGTAGTCTAGTCTGTGGCATTTAAACAATGTTCATTTGGTGCTAAGGGGACCAAAGTGTGTGAAGAAATTATCCCACACACCATTACACCACCACCAACAGCCTTAACCGCTGGTACAACACAAGATGGATCCATGATTTTATGTTGTTGATACCAAATTCTGACCCTACCATCCAAATGTTGCAGCAAAAATCAAGAATTGTCAGACCAGACAATGTTTTCCTAATCTTCTGTTGTCTAATTTTGGTGAGCTGTGCAAATTGTATCCTCAGTTGCCTGTTCTTAGCTGACAGGACTGGCGTCTGGTGTGGTCTCCTGCTGCTGAAGCCCATCTGCTTCATGGTTCGACATGTTGTGCACTCAGCAATTCTCTTCTGCATACCTTCACTTTAACGAGTAGTTATCAGCTTTCTATCAGCTTGAATCTATTTGACCATTCTCCTCTGACCTCTGGCATCAACAAGGGACTTTCGCCCAGATAACTGCCGCTCACTGAATATTTTCCCTTTTTCGGACCATTCTGTGGTTGTGCGTGAAAATCCCAGTAGATAAGATCAGCTCATCTGGCAGCAACAACCACACCATGTTCAAAGTCACTTAAATCATCTTTCTTCCCCATTTTGATGCTCAGTCTGAACTTCATCAGGTTGTCTTCACAATATCTACATGTCTAAATGCAGTGAGTTGCTGCCATGTGATTGGCTAATTAGATATTTGCGTTAACAAGCTGTTGAACAGGTTTATCTAATAAAGTGGCCGGGGAGTGTACATAGCCCATAATGTAATGACTGCGCACTGCCTGGATCTAAGCCTGAGGCCTGGGAAGTTCATGCTGTAGTAAATTCTGACCACATCTCACCTGCCCACCTATGTATACCATGTGGAAGGAAATGGTGAGACTGGGCCTGAAACCAGAACGGTACATAGTGGGACAACTGATGTCAACATATTGAGGGCATTGCCAGAGAAGTCATTTAGAACAGTAGAACAATCTAGACGAGAACAGGCCATTCAGCCCAACAAAGCTCACCAGTCCTATCCACTTATTTCTTCCAAAAAAACATCAAGTCGAGTTTTGAAAGTCCCTAACGTCTTACTGTCTATCACACTACTTGGTCTCTTATTCCAAGTGTTTATCATTCTTTGTGTAAAGAAAAACTTCCTAATGTTTGTGCAAAATTTACCCTTAACAAGTTTCCAACTGTGTCCCTGTGTTCTTAATGAACTGATTTTAAAATACAAGTCTCGATCCACTGTACTAATTCCCTTCATAATTTTAAACACTTCAATCATGTCTCCTCTTAATCTTCTTTTACTTAAACTGTAAAGGCTCAGCTCTTTTAATCTTTCCTCATAATTCAACCCCTGTAGCCCTGGAACCAGCCTAGTCGCTCTTCTCTGGACCTTCTCTAGTGCTGCTATGTCCTTTTTGTAGCCTGTAGACCAAAACTTCACACAGTACTCAAGATGAGGCCTCACCAGTGTGTTATAAAGGTTGAGCAGAACCTCCTTGGACTTGTACTCCACACATCAAGGCGCTATATAACCTAACATTCTGTTAGCCTTCTTAATGGCTTCTGAACACTGTCGGGAAGTCGATAGCTTGGAGTCCACCATGACTCCTAAATCCTTCTCATAAGGTGTACTCTCGATTTTTCTGACTGCCCATTATTTATTCAGACCTAACATTTTTACTTTCTATGTGTAATATTTTACATTTACTGACATTAAATTTCATCTGCCACAAATCTGACCAAGCCTGTATGCTATCCAAGTCCTTCTGTAATGATATAACGGATTCCAAATTATCTGCTAATCCACCTATTTTAGTATCATTTGCAAACTTAACCAGCTTGCTACTTATATTCCTATCTAAATCATTTATATATATTAAAAATAGCAGCGGCCCTAACACTGACCCCTGTGGACACCACACTTAACATCGGCCAGTTCTAATGAGGTCCCTCACACCATCACCCTCTGTCTGAGAAACAGACAGCTAAATGCTAAATTACTACCACAGTGTAATAAAATCTGACATCAGAACAGTTTATAAATGTGGGTAGCCTAATATCTGAACAATTCAATGAGCGTAAGCCTGAGACCTGGATAGTCATCATATACTGTACCTTCTAAAGCTATGGTTCAAACCTGGGCAGTCTATAATTTTAATAGCTGTTGCTTAGGCCTTAACACTTAGGAAGCTTAAATATCCCACACAGCTAGTGGCTGGCCAAGTATTAAATATAGACCCCTGAAGCAGTGAGATAGTGAGGCTAATTACTGCACCATCTTGCTACTCAGAGCAAATGAGTACAGAAGGTGAGAAAGGGTAACACTGTGAATTTCCAACCATATCTTTTTTTCCTTTTATCTTCATCATTTCCCATTCTATGAATTTGTCTTCTCATTTCCACTCACTGTGCCTTTCTCTCAGCATCTCCTTTTAAACATAAACCCCCTACTAAACCGTTCTTGGCTGTGGTGTGTTTCGATTATCGGTACTTTCTGTCTTTTTTAACTGAATGGAAATTTCTAGATTTCATTACACTTCTCATTATTTACATTGCTTTTTTTTCAGCTGGCAGTCTACCAGATCAGAAAGACCAAACTGTTTTTATTTTTGTAAGACGTACGCAGGAAAAATGTATACGGTATGTGATTTTTAAACAGATGTAGATTACAACAAACCTCTTGAACTTCCTTTTTGGGATTTTGTGCATGTTATCATCTTAATATTTTAGAATAACTGTTTTTCAGGAGAGCATACATAAAATGAACAGATAAGTTGCTTTTGAAATGCTAACTCATGGTCTGTGTTCTTACTGATCTTCGACAGAACTGGGAAGCGGAGGCTTCTGAAAACCAAAGAATATTGAAATACGAAATCAGGTGAATAGAAAGAAAGATACATAACCTCAGAAATTGAAACCTTAGGCCAAATATATATTTTTGCAAAATACCACATTATGCTATAATTGTGGCACAACAGAGTGAAAATAAAAACAAGGGCCTAATTAAGCACACCTAACTATAGGAATTGTTATCTAAAGAGTGGCCTCTAATTTTCAGCAACCTGAAACTCTACCGTATAATCAACTTTGTGGCATGAATTCTTTTGGAGCTAAATTATATTTTTAAAGTGTTCTTGTTGACCTGTTGTCTCAAAGTTCGAATTGACAGACCCGGGGTTGACGCTCCAGTTTACCGTGGAGACTTTTTGTAACTGTAGCTTATGTTGAGTGAACAGGCACAGATTGACTGAATGAGGGGTGCGCTATGGACCGTGTGGTCTTGTGGATATGGTACTGGAATTTAAGTACCCGTTAGACCATCTTTTCCAAGACAAATCAGCCATGTATTGAACTTGTCTGCAGCGTCTTCGAGTGTACTGGTCATTTTCAGAAAAGAGTCCAGGGGGCATGTCGGGTTGTGTCTTCAGTAACAGCAAGTGAGTAGGTGTGAGTGCCTCTAAATCAGGGTGGGCAAAGTCAGTCCAGGAGGGCCGCAGTGGCTGTAGGTTTTTGATCCAACCCAGTTGCTTAATTAGAAAGCAATTCTTGCCAATAATTAAACATCATGGCTGGTTAGTGCTTTAACTCTGCCATGTCAGCTTATTCTCATATTCTAGATTTTCTTCCCCTTTCTAAGAATATCATACAAATGATTTGAAGTCTAAAATGGAGGAGTAATTCTCAGTCCTTCACTTTTTTTCTCTTAACTTTTCTTCCAAGTATTTAATTAAACCAAATAATGCATGATAAATGCACAATGGTAACAAGCTAAATGGAGAACTGCTGCTTTCTTTAGTCATTTGCTGATTTTATTTCTAATAAGGAGCAATTAAAAACTGAGAATGCAGCTGTTTAAGACTAAAATAAGCAATGGGAGTTCAAAATCTTAACGAGCGAGTCACCGAAAATGAAGCAGAAGTGTCACTTGAGCAATAAGTGCTTCTTATTAGGCCATTGGGTTGGAACAAAAACCCGCAGGCACTGCGGCCCTCCAGGAACGACTTTGCCCACCCCTGCTCTAAATCTTTGGGGTCATCTGATATCTTTGTGAGGGGTTATTGATGATTGATTTCCACTTCACACATCACCATTTGGAGATTTTCATCGTCGAGTATTTGTTGATTTAGTGTTGAGCGTAGAATTTTTCTTACGCTTCTGATTTGTCTTTCCTGTACTCCACCTTGATATGAGGCTGATGGTGGATTGAAGATCCATTTGATTTCTTTCTTCGTCATAGCGTTGCTGATTTTTTTCTTGGTCAAGATTTGTAATTACTTCATGTAGCTCTCTTTCTGCTCCAATAAAGTTTGTTCCATTATCCGAGCACATGATTTTAATTTGCCTCTTCTGCAAATGAATCGACGTGCAAGAATCGGTGTCCAAGCTGTGTGCAATCTCCATGTTAGACAAGTGAAAATTACTCTGTACCTCTCGACCAGACTTCATGCTCTTTTAACTTGAAAGGGACCAAAATAATCAACTCCAAATGAGATGAAGACTGGACTCCTTCAGGAACGTGTCTCTTTGGAGAATCATTGGGTTCCGCTGCTTTGACTTTGAGCCGAATGAGCCGTTGCTCACGGAGTGCCGAACGAGGCACAGTACCTGCCTTGTGTGGGAGCGTCAGTTACGGCACTATTGTGATGTGCAATGATTCCCCGAGGATGATTCAGCTCAAAGAATCCTCATTGTTGACCAATGGGATGCCCACGTAACACCTGGCTGCAACAGACAGATGGTCATTTCCAGGGGGTGGGACTGGACCTTGTGTGTCTCCCTGGGGGGGGTTTCCAACCAGAATCCCGAGCTGTTTCATCACGGGGTTGGTGAGGCAACCGTGCTCTACCAGTGCATAGTCCCCAACCTGACCGGACCTGACCTTGCAAAACTTGGACTGATGGAAACGTTTGTGAAAGTGATGAACATGCACGGCTCTGATTGTTAGACAAGTGAAAATTACTCCGTACCTCTTGACCAGACTTCACCCTCTTTAAGGGACCAAAATAATCAACTCCAAATGAGATGAAGACTGGACTCCTTCGGGATTGTGTCTCTTTGGAGAATCATTGGGTACCACTGCTTTGACTTTGAGTCGAATGAGCCGTTGCTCACGGAGTGCCGAACGAGGCGCAGTACCTGCCTTGTGTGGGAGCGTCAGTTATGGCACTATGGCCAAGTGGAATGATTCCCCGAGGGTGATCCAGCTCAAAGGATCCTCATTGTTGGCCAATAGGATGCCCACGTAACACCTGGCTGCAACAGACAGATAATCATTTCCAGGGGGTGGGACTGGACATTGTGTGTCTCCCTGGGGGGGTTGCCAACCAGAATCCCGAGCTGTTTCATCATCCCCTGCATCTCTGTAATGTAAAGTGCCATGGGATGGATGGACTGAAACAGTGTTTGACGTGAGAGCAATAACAGCACTACTCAAACATTCCTTGCCTGATGTGAGTCACGCTGGTGTAAGGGGAGGGATGCCCTTTGACAGCAATGAAGATTTTCCTTCCTGAACACATTTGGGTGTTTCTTGTTGATTTTGGCCAGCTGATCATAAAACAAAATCAATTTTACATTTTCTTATCAGGTGCTGTGTTAGTACAATTGTCTACTTTTATGGTTTCCTCTCATATTATAAGTATACATTGTGAATGTTAGTGCTGTGCCTTGTCTCCGGGGTCAGCTTCAGTCCACAGGGAAAACACTCTTTTAAACAGCATTCTAATTGAAAAGAAACACTCTCTGAGAATGTCAAATGTTAATTCAGCTGCTGCGGTACTGCTTGAAGTACTCATCACACGTTATTACGAGTCTTTAAAATCCCTTCACTCACCTGTTGTCCTGACCCTGTCCTGTCCTCTGTTGCCCCTTTCTCTCTACAGTCGACTCGTCTCGAAGAAGACACCTATGAGTTCCATTAAACTTAAGATTTACACTTATTGTGATGGAGACAACTTGGAAGTTGTCCGGTTTGCTTAAGTTCTGTTCCTGTAAGTGCAAAGAAAAGTTCTATTTGCTGAGACCCGTCCTGCCTGTCTTTTTTTCAACTCAACAGCCCAGACGTGATGACAACATATACAGTACAGTATGACCACTGCAACTGGAACACCTGCGGTGATCTAAAAGTTGGAATGCAGGTCAAATATATCAAGTTCTGCAAATGAGACAGCCAAGAGTCTCATTACATTAAAAAACAATCTGGGAAAACCAGTTTGTGCAAGTGTGAAACATAAACACTTGCCAATCCAACAAAGATATGTTTGATTCCTCTTGTAAGATCCAGGCCTTTAGTGACTTCTTGGGCACAGCCATCAGCAGTGTGTCTGCCTGCAGAGAGAGTGTCGTCTGCATCGAGAAGTTTACTTACCTCAGCAGTGACATTCATGTCTCTGGTGACTCTTCCTATGAATTCAGTAGACAGATTGGGAGAGCATTGGGGGTCAAGAGGTCGCTGGAAAGGGGTGAGTGATGCTCCTGATATTTGTGCAAAATTACTAAGGTCCAAGTCTTTAGAGTCCTGATGCTTCCTGTCTTGCTATATGGTTGCGAGACATGGACGCTATCCAGTGACTTGAGACAAAGACTGGACTCTTTTGGTACTGTGTCTCTTCGGAGAATTCTTGGGTACCGCTGGTTTGACTTTGTGTAGAATGAGTGGTTGCTCATGGAGTCCTGAATGAGGCACATTACCTGCATTGTGAAGGAGTGTCAGTTACAGCAGTAGGACCGTGTGGTGAGATTCCCCAAGGGTGATCTGGCCGGCAGGATCCTCATTGTTGGGGACCCGAATGGCTGACCAACAGGACGCCCACGTAACACCTGGCTGCAGCAGATAGGGGGTCATTTCCAAAGAGTGGGACTGGACTGCATATCTCTTTGTGGGGTTGCCAACCAGGATCCCGAGCTGTTTCGTTGTGTGATGGGTGTGGCAACCTGTCGTACCAGTGCATGCTCTCCAACCTTACCTGACCTGACCTGACCTTGCGAAATTTGGACTGATGGAAAATATTGTGAAAGTGATGAACGTGGAATGTGAAGGGTTATGATATTTGAGAATGATGTTTCTGAGAATAACTGATGCCAAGATTAAGAAAGGTGTTTTTGTTTGACCAAAAATCAGACACGTCATCAATGTCAATGAAGATCTGCCAATGGGGCTGGTAGAAACTGAATAGTAGGGCATTCAGGGATGCATTTGAGAATTTTCTTGGCAACTGCAGAGCTCCAAACTACCACCAAACAGCTGGTAAACAAAATGCTTCATGCATGCAAAACCATGGCGTGCAGTCTGCATTATGTTTTAGGCAGGGCACTATTACCCCTGCTTGGGTTCTAATTTCTCATTTATGTCTGTTTGTTTTTTGATAGATAGATAGATAGATAGATAGATAGATAGATAGATAGATAGATAGATAGATAGATAGATAGATAGATAGATAGATAGATAGATAGATAGATAGACTATATTGCAAAAACAAAAAGTATTCACCCCCCCAAATAATTGAATTCATGTGTTCCAATCACTTCCATGGCCACATGTGTATAAACCCGAGCACATAGGCATGAAGACTGCATCTACAAACATTTGTGAAAGAGTGGGTTGCTCAGTGAATTCAAGTGTGGTACCGTGATAGAATGCCACGTGTGCAATAAGTCCATTCATGAAATTTCCTCACTACTAAATATTCCTAGGGTCAACTGTTAGTGGTATTATGACAAAGTGGAAGCAATTGGGAACAACAGCAACTCAGTCACGAAGTAGTAGGTCACGTAAAATTACAGAGTGGGGAGAGCGCATGCTGAGGCACACAGTGTGCAGAACTTGCCAACTTTCTGCAGAGTCAATAGCTACAGACCTTCAAAAGCTCAAGAACAGTGTGTAGAGAGCTGCATGGAGTGGGTTTCCATGGCCGTTCAGCTTCATCCAAGCCTTACATCACTAAGTGCTATCCAAAGCATGGGATGCAGTGGTGTAAAGCCCACTGCCATTGAACTCTAGAGCAGTGAAGATGTGTCCTCTGGAGTGGTGAATCCCGCTTCTCTGTCTGGCAATCCAATTGACGAGTCTAAGTTTGGCGGTTGCCAGGAGAACGGTGCTTGCCTGACTGCACTGTTGCAAGTGTAAAATTTGGTGGAGGTAGATTATGGTGTGGGGTTATTTTTCAGGGGTTAGGTTTGACCCCTTAGTTCCAGTGAAAGGAATTCTTAATGCTTCACCATACAAAGCTATTCTGGACAATTTCACGCTCCCAACTTTGTGGGAACAGTTTGGGGATGGCCCCTTCCTGTTCCAACATGACTGCATACCAGTGCACAAAGCAAGGTTTACAAAGAGATGGATGGGTGAGTTTGGTGTGGAGGAACTTGACTGGCCTGCACAGTGCCCTGACCTCAACCTCACAGAACACCTTTGGGATGAATTAGAGCGGAGACTGTGAGTGAGCCAGGCCTTCTCGTCCAACGTCAGTGCTTGACTTCACGAATGCTGTCCTGGAAGAATGGTCAAAAATCCCCATAAACCTTGTGGAAAGTCTTCCCAGAAGAGTTGAAGCTGTTGTAGCTGCAAAGGTTGGGCCAACTCCATTTTAAAGGCTATATATTAAGAATAGGATGTCATTAAAGTTCATGTGTGTGTAAAGGCAGGCGTCCCAATACTTTTGGTAATACAGTGTAGATAGATAGATAGATAGATAGATAGATAGATAGATAGATAGATAGATAGATAGATAGATAGATAGATAGATAGATAGAAATGTTTACTTTATTTACATTATAGTTGCTATATATTTATATATCTTTTTCTATGTATCATGTGTTTTGTGGGTAGTCACCTGTCCATCACCAAAAACCTGAGGACAACCCACAGTCCTTTGCGGTTCATTGAATGCACTGGCATTGGTGAGTTCCCTGGTGATTTGTTGCTTCTTTTTTAGTCTTTTATTTTCTAGTTTTTTGACCTCTGTGCTCTGTCTTTTGATTATTCTTGTGATTTATGTATTGATTGCCTTGTTGTAAGAGGCAACTCATTTTGCCTCTGAGCTTATTTTTGTGGAACTGAGTATTGTTTTGGTAATAAATCTTTCATTATTAAAAATTCTGCATTTGCCCTTTTTGTTGCTATCCAGGGCTTGATGGTTAAAGCCAGTTGACCTATTTTGAGGTATTTGTGGACCTCTGTGTGCTTAGGAGGCTCATGTTCATGACAACATGTTGATAAAGATTAATTTTCTGCACTCACACTTGGGCTTCTTCCCTGCTAATCCTGGTGCAGTCAGTGATGAACATGTGAAAGGTGTCACCAGGATATTGCAGCAAAGGAAAGTATCAGGGCAAGTGGAATCCATCAATGCTAGAATATTGTTGAACATTAAAACAAGAATCATCAGATTAGATTAGATAACGATGTTGAGTACAAACAAAAATCAGCAGCAAAACATTTTTATCTCATCTGAACAATGTGTCAGCATCATTTGGCGATTAAACACACTAAATTCAGTTAAAGTTATTTTCATGTTTCTCCAAATTCCAATGTGATACAGTCAGTCTGAAATTATAATTTGTGCCTCTCTAAGATCTCTATCATAATCACAAAAAAGAAAAAAAACTTAAGAAAGTGCAAATTTTGAGAAAACGTGTTGTCTAGTGTAATGATTGCAAATTTAATGTGGTGAGAGTGAAACAACATTTGAGGAGTAAACCGGCTGTGGTGATGTGATAGTGCCACCCAACAGATCAGTGAGCTCTCCTTATCTGCCCTCGGTTATGGTGGTGTGACCAAAAGGAAACGCCCTGCATAGGATGACAAGTTCAGGCAGGAGATAGTGGAGCAGTGTTTGAAATGCAGGTCTCTTATAATGAGATGAGGATGCCTCCCTAAAAAGATAACAGAACTGCTGTGAAAAACTGGATTCCCATTACCAGGGATGGAAAATGTAAGCAAACAGAGCGAAACAGAGTTTGAAGAATGAGTCTATTAATGTGCCATAATGGGAAAATCCCAGCAATTAACAATGCCTTTCAATATTGCAGAATATTAATACAAAACATACACTTATATGAAGTTATGTTTCAGATGTGAATATTGCACCCTTAGAATACGTGTGAGTGACCACATTGACTGAATGAAACAGAAGCTCAAGAAACAATGTTTTAAGAAATCAACCCATCATGAGATACCAATCCATTATTGGCCACATTCACACACCCTCCTGGGGGCAAATTAAGGACAGCAATCAAACCGACATGCATGTTGTCTGATGTGGATGGAAACCACACCACCCATGGACAGGTGTGAGATCTGAAGAGGCCATGCTGATGTCAGAGGATCGTCAGTGATGAGAGTCCCTTTATGGTGGCTGATGACAAATGGATTTTTAATAAGAAAATGTCCTGAACAGGATCTTTGAATGGCACACCCCCAGAACTGTTTGTGTGGGGTAGCATAGATCCATCCATCCATCTGAATCCAAACACAGGGTCACAGGGGTCTGCTGGAGCCAATCCCAGCCAACACAGAGCACAAGGCAGGAAACAAACCCCAGGCAGATACACTAAGCACACACTGGGGACAATTGAGAATCGCCAATGCACCTACCCTGCATGTCTTTGGACTGTGGGAGGAAACCCACGCAGACACGGGGAGAACATGCAAACTCCACGCAGGGAGGACTCGGGAAGCGAACCCGTGCGCCACCGTGCCACGGTAGCATAGATTCTGGTAGATATTTACCTTTTACATATTAAGAGCGGGCAGCACGGTGCCTCGCAGTTAGGAGACCCGGGTTCGCTTCCCGAGTCCTCCCTGTGTGGAGTTTGCATGTTCTCCCCGTGTCTGCCTGGGTTTCCTCCCACAATCCAAAGACATGCAGGTTAGGTGGACTGGCGATTCTAAATTGGCCCTAGTGTGTGCTTGGTGTGTGGGTGTGTTTGTGTGTGTCCTGTGGTGGGTTGGCACCCTGCCCAGGATTGGTTCCTGCCTTGTGCCCTGTGTTGGCTGGGATTGGCTCCAGCGGACCCCTGTGACCCTGTCTTCGGATTCAGCGGGTTGGAAAATGGATGGATGGATGGATATTAAGAGCACTTTGATCGTGTAATGATATGTTGAGGAGCTAATGTTATTACCTATCGTATGATCTTTCATTGCAGACTTGTCTTATTCCATTTTGCAATATATCTCACCAGTAACGGCGTACTGCATGATAACGACACGCTTGATTTCTAGTTTTCATTCTTTCTCTGTACGTTTAGCCTTCATTTTCTCAGATATTGATGCCCTTGCTGCTTCCTGAATAGCTCTTGTTTTCTCAAACCCTAGCGGCCCGCTTCTTCTCTTCTTTCGTTGGCGTCTTTTCACATTAAAACTGATTAAGTCAGTGCTTGTGTTGCAATTACTTAGTAAGTTTTTCTTAATTTTTCACTTAAGCTGACACTTCAGTGTTCAATCTGCCTCAAGAATGATTTAAGATATGGGGTGGTAGAGGAAGTGACGGCGAAGGTGGTAGGAATGAGAACGGCACCCATACGCATGTGCCACATGGCCGCCCTGCTGGCCACTGCTGAGAGTTGATTCTACAAGATAAAGAGGAATAAAAATCATCACCCTGAAAACGGATAGTAGAGATCACCTAGTATATGTCTATTAAATTTCACGTCAATAGTTCAAACGGTTTGCAAACCGACGAGCAGACAAACGAACAGCCATAGTAGTGTATTATCTGGACAGAATCTGGATGGGATACTGGGGACAGCTTGGCTATTACCAAGCAAATAGGCGGGAGATTGACTCAATGGTCTCCACTCATTTCTCAAATTGCTTATGTCCCAATGTAATTATTTAATAGAGCTGATTAAATAAATTTGTATGATAGCATGAAGAACAGAAAGGCAACTGAAAACACGTCAACAGTATTTAAGGATTTTGTTACTCTTGTCATTGAAATCCTTCAGCCTACCATGGCATACTTGCCTAAGAAAAGTATCATCCTTCTTACTCACATTCCAACTAACTCTTACATATTCCATGTAATGAAATGAACTTCCTAAGTAAAACAGATACAAGTTTTAACCTTTCTGGCAGGAAATATGAATATTAAGTATTTTTCTGAAAAAGGATTGCACACCCTGTTAAAAAATGGAGTCACTCCCAATCGCTGATTGAGTCAGATTTCTCATTTCCCAAAGGATATTCTAAAAATTCACTTTTAGCCTGTAGCTCTAAAACTTGGCATGGCGTCTTGGTTATTATTTTGTCTTTCATTGTCTCATTTTGTCTGCTGCGTAGAATGTGCCCAGCAGAGTTTCCTTCATATCACCACCCTGCTCTGCCTCACGTTAAGTTTGTGTTTTGCTGCAGAATGTTATCAGAAGACTGTGACATGTCACAAAGCAGGCTCCAAAAATGTACTACTGCCTACATTCCTTTGCCCTTTCAAATTATAAAAGGCTACTCTCTTAAAAAGTTTAACTTAACCCTCTAAAACACGTGAAGTACCAGTATATACACTAACACTGTGGTAAACTTATTAAAGTAATAAGAAACATATAATAAAGCCACCCTATCCCACCGGTTCTCTATATTGCAAGTTACACGTCTGTGACGCTAAAATGAGCTCGCTAAGCGGCTAACAATCACAACCAAGAGTCTTCTGCTCACCTTCTCTTGGTCTCCTTCTCCAGTGGACCCTCATCTTCTCTGGATCTATTAAGGAGCTTCTGCAGGTTGCCTTTATTGGTTGTTTCTGGATAATTTGTCCTCATTTTGTTTTTTTTAGAAATTGATTTTAATTGTTATTCACTATGTGGGTGACATCATTCTGAGTGTCTCATTGTGGTTTGTATCCCCCTGCAGTGTGCTGCTGCATGTGCGTCATTTGATAACAAGTCAGATGCCATCTTATCGAACAGCAAAGGGACTGTTATTTACATAACAGTAACAGAAAAACTCTCTTCAAAAAGCCTTCCAAAAATAAAGTTTTGTTAAAAACTTCTGATGATTAGGATTTGGGCAGCACGGTGGTGCAGTGGTAGCGCTGCTGCCTCACAGTAAGAAGACTCAGGTTCGCTTCCCGGGTCCTCCCTGCGTGGAGTTTGTATGTTCTCCCCGTGTATGTGTGGGTTTTCTCCCACAGTCCAAAGACATGCAGGTTAGGTGCATTGGTGGTCCTAAATTGTCCTTGGTGTGTGTGTGTGTGTGTGTGTGCCCTGGGATTGGCTCCAGCAGACTCCTGTGACCCTGTAGTTAGGATATAGCAGGGTGGAAAATGACTGACTGATTAGGATTTCTAGTTTCCCTTTTACAAAACTCATCCCTGATCAATTGTACAATGGTTGACTCAATGTTATGGTTTCTGTTTAACAAGTTTGTAATAATCTGTTTAAATCTGAAAAAAATGATGTATTGTAACAAAACAAAACAACAAAGATAAAGATTTGGGGCACCAGGTGGTGATCCCCATACAGTTGGGTCCATAAATATTTGGACAGAGACAACTTTCTTCTAATTTTGGTTCTGTACATCACCACAATGAATTTTAAATGAAACAACTCCGATGCAGTTGAAGTGCAGACTTTCAGCTTTAATTCAGTGGGTTGAACAAAACGATTGCATAAAAATGTGAGGCAACTAAAGCATTTTTTAACACAATCCCTTCATTTCAGGGGCTCAAAAGTAATTGAACAATTGACTCAAAGGCTATTTCATGGTTAGGTGTGGTCAAGTCCGTCATTATGTCATATCAATTAAGCAGATAAAAGACCTGGAGTTGATTTGAGGTGTGGTGTTTGCATGTGGAAGATTTTGCTGTGAACAGACAACATGCGGTCAAAGGAGCTCTCCATGCAGGTGAAAGAAGCCATCCTTAAGCTGCGAATACAGAAAAACCCATCCGAGAAATTGCTACAATATTACGAGTGGCAAAATCTACAGTTTGGTACATCCTGAGAAAGAAAGCAAGCACTGGTGAACTCAGCAACGTAAAAAGACCTGGACGTCCACGGAGACAACAGTGGTGGATGATCACAGAATCATTTCCATGGTGAAGAGAAACCCCTTCACAACAGCCAACCAAGTGAACAACACTCTCCAGGGGGTCGACGTATCGATATCCAAGTCTACCATAAAGAGAAGACTGCATGAAAGTAAATACAGAGGGTGCACTGCAAGGTGCAAGCCACTCATAAGCCTCAAGAATAGAAAGGCTAGATTGGACTTTGCTAAAGAACATCTAAAAAAGCCAGCACAGTTCTGGAAAAACATTCTTTGGACAGATGAGACCAAGATCAACCTCTACCAGAATGATGGCAAGAAAAGGCGTGGAACAGCTCATTATCCAGAGCATACCACATCATCTGTAAAACACGGTGGAGTCAGGCAGTGTGATGGCTTGGGCGTGCATGGCTGCCAGTGGCACTGGGACACTAGTGTTTATTGATGATGTGACACAGGACAGAAGCAGCCGAATGAATTCTGAGGTGTTCAGAGACATACTGTCTGCTCAAATCCAGCTAAATGCAGTCAAATTGATTGGGTGGCGTTTCATGATACAGATGGACAATGACCCAAAACATACAGCCAAAGCAACCCAGGAGTTTATTAAAGCAAAGAAGTGGAAAATTCTTGAATGGCCAAGTCAGTCACCTGATCTTAACCCAACTGAGCAGGCATTTCACTTGTTGAAGACTAAACTTCGGACAGAAAGGCCCACAAACAAACAGCAACTGAAAGTAAAGCCGCTGCAGTAAAGGCCTGGCAGAGCTTTAAAAAGGAGGAAACCCAGCATCTGGTGATGTCCTTGAGTTCAAGACTTCAGGCTGTCATTGCCAGCAAAGGGTTTTCAACCAAGTATTAGAAATGAACATTTTATTTCCAGTTATTTAATTTGTCCAATTACTTTTGAGCCCCTGAAATAAATGGATTGTGTTAAAAAATACTTTAGTTGCCTCACATTTTTATGCAATCGTTTTGTTCAACCCACTGAATTAAAGCTGAAAGTCTGCACTTCAACTGCATCTGAGTTGTCTCATTTAAAATTCATTATGGTGATGTACAGAACCAAAATCAGAAAGAAGTTGTCTCTGTCCAAATATATATAGACCTAACTATATGGTAAAGAGATAATGCAAAAATATTATAAAAATGAGAGGTAGGCTGTGCATCAGCTTATGCTGATAAGCAATGTCTTCTCAAATGTGAGTCCATCTGACTGAGTTCTTCTGGTGGTGTTGGAACTTATGAGAGGAAGAGGTGGGGATACAGGCAGAAGGAGGAATGACATCAGAGATCCTCATGCTGTTCATCTTTTGTTCTAAGGATGGGAAACAGAAAAGCATGAGGACCCCTGGCTTGGAGTGGAATTACTGGTGTCAAATGAGCCCTGAATTTGTTTTACAATCAGATGTGTGTGATTTGACATCCCCGCAGAGCCCAGACTTGCCAGGGTGAGCGGCCAAAGCCAAGAGGTCATGAAAGCAAGAGACGGTATCAGCAATTGGTGTGAAGGGCACCCTGATGATGATTTATAGGGCTAAAGCTCCAAGAACCATCTAGAGAAACATGGGTTTGACTCTTTGTGTGTGGTTACCCACTGGAGAGTGTCTTGATCCATAATAAGAGTGAACTCACGGCACAAATGGTGGTACCTTACTGTCACCAGAGATCCCCTTTCCACCGCTGCATATCTTGTGTCCCGGTCTGATAGTTTCTGGTTCAGGTACATCATAGGACTGTCAGCCTCATCGACTAACCAGCAATAGTACCCTGCTAATCCTGTATCTGCCCCTCAGTTCATGGACAGGGCCAATTATGGATGGCATTGATTTTGGAGCATTGTGGTCTAACCTTTCTCCAGCCCACCATGTAGCTTAAATATTTAGCCAGAACCCTGAATCACATAGTGAATGGAGGATGGCCCGAACGTGCAACACGTATTCCTCCCATGTACCAGAATATATGACTACGTCATGAGGCTGATGGACTTTATCCAACAGATGTACGGATTTATCCAGGGTCACTCTTACACAGGGTTACAAATTGGCTAAATCCATCCATCCATCCATTATCCAACCCGCTAAATCCTAGCTACAGGGTCACGGGGGTCTACTGGAGCCAATCCCAGCCAACACAGGGTGCAAGGCAGGAAACAAACCCCAGGCAGGGCGCCAGCCCACGACAGGACATACACACACACACACTAGGGACAATTTAAAATCGCCAATGCACCTAACCTGCATGTCTTTGGACTGTGGGAGGAAACCCATGCAGACACGAGGAGAACATGCAAACTCCACGCAGGGAGGAGAAGCAAACCCAGGTCTCCTAACTGCGAGGCAGCAGCGCTACCCACTGCACCACCGTGCCGCCCTCCCAGAACATTGTACTAGTAAATGGAAGTTTCTAGAACATTCTAGTAGTAAGTAGGAGTTTCTACTAAAGCCTTTATTGATGACAGAATCTCCAAGGAAACAAGGATAAAGATGGTGCAAAGCCTGCAGCGCCCACCATAGCAAACATTCCTCGACATCTTAAGCTGACAAGTGAATCTGAACATCTGAAGTTGTAGGATCTGCTAACAGAAAGAACAACACCCTTCTCTGATGTCCTTATGAGAAAAGGCAAAGAAAGGTCTCAGTTGTTTCGTAAGAAATCACCAGAGCACTGGACAGATGATCTAATCTTCAATGAATTTTATGAACTGTCAGCATGGATGATGGTAGTGAACAATGCAACCAAAAATTGAAGTTAAAATTGTACGTGATTGCTATAAATATGATCAAACTGGCCTTATGGAGAACTTGAATCATTTATTTATTTATTGTTTTGCACCACCTTAATCTACAATTATATAAAATGCTAAGGCTTGTGTGTGTGTATGTGTGTGTGTGTGTGTGTGTGTGTGTATCTGCTCCAATCTGATTTGTCATTTTGGTTTTGGTGATGTGATTGAAGGTGGAAGTGCGAGTATGAGACAAACAAGGAGGAGTGAAGCCGTAGGCTTGTTGAGAGTCATCTTCAAAAACGGGAAGTATAAAAGCGGCCAGGAAGATTTACAGGAATGTGCTTGAGAGGGGAAGTGCCGGTGTAGAGTAGCTGAGACTCAAGGATACTGAGAGAAGGTGCTTAAGGTGCACGTAGGGCAAGAGAAACCAACCTAACTAGTCTTCAACAGGTGACATGGCTAGTACTGTATATGTCTATAGATGTTACTTGTCATTAGCTCATTTCATTGAAAGATAATTTTGTGACTCAAACCAAGCTTCCATGGGGTTAAATTAAAAAAGCTAAAAATATATACGTTAGGTTTAATGGAAATTTCTGTTGAGGTCTCACTTGTTCAAAATATGTGCAGGCCTCAAGAAAATAATAATAATCAGTAAATAAAATGCAAAAATAATGATAACAAACCATAAATAACAATGTTATAATACTGTTATATATATATATATATGTATAAAAAGATATACATGCAATATATATATATATATATATATATATATAAATATATACACCTATATAGTTGCCCTGCTAGGACTCCTCTTTACTGACAGGACCTGGGGAACAAGTGTGGGCAGAACAGTACCCCGGGACACTAGATGGCAGACCCCATGGGTTGCAGTGGTGCCTCGGACTCCAGCAGGGCTTCATGGGAGATGGAGTTGTCTACAGCCCTGTTGGGATCCGAGGGTGCCGCCTGGGGGCACTGCAGCTGCTCCAGAGCCCGTATGGGCGATCCTTTCACCACACCCAGAAGTGCTGCTGGAAGTAGGTCATCAAGCACCTGGAGCACTTCTGGGTAACATATAAAAGGAGCCAGCAGACAGTACTCGGGGAGCCAGAGTCGGGTAGAAGGTTGACAAAGCTTGCCAAGGAGGAGTGGAGGAGAAAAGAAAAGTAAAAGTATTGTGTTTGGTGCTTTGAACTGTGTTGTTCCTTTGGGTTTTTGTGTTGTTATAAGTGTGCCACCTGCATCTGTCCGTGTCACGCTGGGTGGCTCACTCGCCCCTGTAGAGTTGTCAAAATATACATACACACATATATATATATATATATATATATATATATATATATATATATATATATATATATATATATATATATATATATATATAGGTCTCCCTTCTCACCCATCAGTGCATTTATGGACATGCCCCTCTTTACCTACAGGAACTTCTCACTCCTTATACTTCCTCACAAACCCTCTACTCTGTACATATAAACACCCTCCAAGTCCCCAGAACTAAGCTCAGCAGCATGGGTGATACGGCTTTTTCATCTGTGGCGCCGAAGCTTTGGAATGCCAAATTTAATTTTTCCAGCCTCTCATTGCTACTTGTCCCAACTTTTTTGGGATTTGTTGACACCGTGAAATTTTGAATCAACATATTTTTCCTTTAAAATGATACATTTACTCGGATTAAACGTTTGATCTGTCATCTACGTTCTGTTACAAATAAAATATTGACATTTGCCATCTCCACATCATTGCATTCAGTTTTTATTCACAATTTGTTTAGTGTCCCAACTTTTTTGGTATACGGTTTGTATATATATAGTCAACAAAAAGACTAAATACAAAAAAAAACAAACTTGAGTCAGGGATAAAACCCTGGCAGGACCATGACACTGTCCATGAGTGGCCCCGTGATTATCCAAGGCTGGTTCCTGTCTAAGGCCTGGTGCTGCAAGGATATGCTCCAAGAACTGAATGAAGCAGCTTTATGTTTCATTATAAAGTTTTGTATTTACAAAGCCAATTGCAATCATCGTCACATTATGGAGAGGAAATTGTAAAGTAAACATATTTGTGCTGACTCACTTTTTGTCTCTTCCATGCTGTGCATTTTCAAAACTCTGCAGATTCTTTATCTTTGCTGGTCCATGAAACTACTTCAGATTCAAGTATGCATTACCAGAAACTGTGACTACCAGGCCGCAATGCAGTCTTGACAATCACTCTACCCCAAGCCCACTATTCAGTTTCACAGCTGGAGGCAACCATATTTCAGACCAACTGTACTCTAAAATAGGCAGTATAATCAATACATAGTGGTATTTTGAAATCTTATTTAATTTTTGAGGCACCTATTCACGGTACTTTGTAAGCAAGCAGCTATATAAAATAAATAGATATAACATAAAGGGAGGGGGCACTCTTATAATGACCCTCGTTATCCAGAAAAAAAGTTTTAAAATGGTCCATATGGTAATAAACAACTGAGATGGGGTGAATAAAGGTAAAATACAAGGCAACAAAGTAAATAGTACTGAAAACAAACCCACTGGCACTCTTTACGTATAAATTTGGGGTCTTGACTCCTTGTCTGCTAAGTGGGGCAGTTTTCCCATGTGACACCTTACCAAATACACAGAGGCGTTCTTCTTCTCGTCTCTCTCTGTCTCTCTGTCATTCAATTCAACCCTCCACTGTCTTACCTTTGTCAACTGAGCCTTCAGCCCAAGTCATCTCCTAATGCTGTTTTTAATATGGCACTGGCTATAATGTGGCTTTAAAAGGTCACCTCTGACCAAGTTCCAGAATTACTTCCAGGGACAGAAACAGACCGTCCTTTTGTTCCAGGTCCTCCAGATCTCTCTAGAAGTCCTGCACTCCTGATAGATAGATAGATAGATAGATAGATAGATAGATAGATAGATAGATAGATAGATAGATAGATAGATAGATAGATAGATAGATAGATAGATAGATAGATTGGCACACAGCTGGGGGTGGTACCCAGCCAGGATGCCCAGGAGGACCAGTGGAGGGCTTGCGCCTCCTCCAAACCATGAGGGGGCGACTGCCCCAATTGCTTTGGGGGCCACGGGTGCAGAGATTTGAAGCTCAACCCTGTAGGGGCCTGTGGTCACCGCCAGGGGGCGCCCCAATGCCTGGAGAGCCCTGGACCTCAGCACTTCCGCCACACCAGGAAGTGCTGGGGTGAAGAGGAGCAGGGACACCCAGAGTGCTTCAAGGGATACAGCCGGCACTTCCACCACACTGGGGTGTGTCGGTGGAAGAGTGTGGTCTGTGTATTTGCAGTGCTTTGGACTGTGTTGTGGCTGGAGGGATTATGGGGAAGATGTGCCCTCCAGCTGAAGAAAAATAAAGTCTGGTTATTTGCACATCACGATAGATAGATAGATAGATAGATAGATAGATAGATAGATAGATAGATAGATAGATAGATAGATAGATAGATAGATAGATAGATAGATAGATAGATAGATAGATAGATAGATATATATGATAGATAGATAGATAGATAGATAGATAGATAGATAGATAGATAGATAGATAGATATGATAGAAGGCACAATATGATAGATAGATAGATAGATAGATAGATAGATAGATAGATAGATAGATAGATATGAAAGGCACAATGATAGAGATAGATAGATATGAAAGGCACAATATGATAGATAGATAGATAGATAGATAGATAGATAGATAGATAGATAGATAGATAGATAGATAGATAGATAGATAGATCAGGCACTATATGATAGATAGATAGATAGATAGATAGATAGATAGATAGATAGATAGATAGATAGATAGATAGATAGATAGATAGATAGATCAGGCACTACATGGGAGCGCTCAAGAATACAGTCAAGAACAGTGATTAAAAATGCCCAGCAGAGGAGGAAACTGTAAACCTCAGTCACACAAAAAGGGCAATAAGGAATCTTCATAAAAACATTCAGGTTTACAAAAATGCTCTGTTGCGACAACAATAAGCTCAGAGAAACACAAAGCCAAAGGCCACAAAAGGCAATGCCTTCAGAATAGGCAGTCCGAAAACCAAATCCATACTATCACAAAAGCACAAGAATTCTCAAAATCCCTCTAAATTCAACACACCACAACGATTCCAAAGGGACTGCGGGGTTTTCTTCAGCCTTTATAGCGCTGCGGGCAGTCCCTTTGCTGTAAGTGGCGGGTGGCTCAGCCTCTTGGGGAACCACCCACAGAACACAAAGAACATCAAAGAAGATACCTTGAAACTAAATGATCAGCAATATTAACATAGACATGGAATCAAAATGTACAAAAAAGACAAAAGCTGTGTTTGAAATCCTGATAGGGGATGAACCCTGACTGAAATTTAATACTCAAGTCCAGACCAGTCCAGAAGTACTTCAGGGCTCCCATCTGTGTGATCCATTAGTACGTCCAGGCTATAGAGAAAGCATGACTCCCCAGGTCCTCTGACAGCTCCCCCTTGGGCCACCCAAGGTACCCAACAGGGCTGAGAAACTAAACTTCAAATCCCAGGATGCCCTCTGGGAATCTGGGGCACTGCTATATCTAGGGGAGCTGCCATCTAGCGTCTTTGGGAAGGCAGTGTCCAAAAGTAGCTGCCTTCCCCATCCTTTCATTCTTGGTGCATCCCTGCCGGGTTGAGCTGCCAGCCGTCCATCAATATATAAAAATATGGTGACATAGTGGTAGCACTGCTGCCTTGCAATAGGGAAGCCAGAGTTCCCTGTGTAGAGTTTGCATGTTTGGATATACAGTATAGAAATCGGAATGGCCATTGGGCTGTATGTTCCCTAAACATCCCTGCACTCTTTCACCAATCTGGACCAAATTTTGCATAGCTGCTCTCCAGGACTATACAGACAAGACGGACTCATTTGGAACTCAACATTTTGATCCCAGGGCTCCCAATGAGTATTTTTTTTCCTGTGTGCTACAGTTTGCACACCAGTGCCACCTTCTGGCTCAGAGCAAGTGAAACATTCAAACAGACTGAAGCCAGACTAGCAGACAAAATGACCAAAGCTTAATGTCACTTACCCGAGCAACACTGCAAGCTGTTTATGTCTGCTGTAATATAAAAAGGAAAACTGTGCAACTTTGATGGGAGTCTGGGATGTTGGGCTTGATTACGAGTAGAGCTGCAGTGCAACACGAAGGAGAATCATAGGGTTGTTGTTTAACTCCTGCTTTGTCAACTTTTCTTCATACTTTAAGCACTACAAATTGTTGTTCTGTTCACCTTGAACTAAGAGGATAAGTCAG
Source organism: Polypterus senegalus (assembly GCF_016835505.1). Lineage (NCBI taxonomy): Eukaryota > Metazoa > Chordata > Cladistia > Polypteriformes > Polypteridae > Polypterus > Polypterus senegalus. The sequence continues at coordinate 32,067,186 of NC_053164.1, forward strand.
ACATGACAGCGCTCATGGCTACAATCCAGAAAAGAGTTATCACAATTCTACAATCCAATTGGACCCAAAAAGAACAAATATATATATATATATACATATATAAATATATATACTCCGTCCTGGGTATGACGTTAATCTGCATCCAGCCCTGCATGTAGGCCCCCCAACCTACACGAAAAACTTGGGGGTTGGTGGCAGAATTGGCACTCCAGCCACCATAAAAAACCTCCCACTGGTTCCATACCATCTGAACTTGTGTGGTGCTGAGGTGTCACCCGTTGCTTGGCTGCACTCGGGTCCTAATCTGGGATCCTGAGTTGGTTTGTCGTGTAGTGGGTGCGGCAATGCACTGTATCAGTGGTTTTGTTTCAGGTGACTACCTGTTGAAGCTCATCGAGAGAATGCCAAGAGTGTGTAAAGAAGTAATCAGAGCAAAGAGTGGCTATTTTGAAGAAACTAGAATATAAAACATGTTTTCAGTTATTTCACCTTTTTTTGTTAAGTACGTAACTCCACATGTGTTCATTCAGAGTTTTGATGCCTTCAGTGAGAGTCTACCAATGTAAATGGTCATGGAAATAAAGAAAACACATTGAATGAGGAGGTGTGTCCAAACTTTTGGCCTGTACTGTATATGTATATATATATATATATACATATAGGTGGACCATAGAGGGCAGTGCCACACCCCAAACCTCAGACACCACCACACGAACACAAGTCCTAGCTTTAAGTAAGTGATTTATGTAATACAATAATCTTCCCAAATGCTCTCCAGCATACACAGTACATCTTCATCTTTTCTTTTTCCTCTCCTCCACACTTCCAGATGAGCGCTGTACTCCTTCCTCCCAACTCCGACTCACCCGGAAGTGGCAGGTTACTTCCTTTTCTCTCGAACCCCGTGAGTACTTCCAAAGCCAGGACATAGCCTGCTGGATGCCCCAAAGACCACAAAGCATGGCGCCCAGGAACACCCACAGGGCTGCTCCACGATGCTACAAATCCCAGCATACCCTATGGTTGTCTATTGGTGTACCTGTCCCCAGGGATATTCCCACCTAGTGGTTTAGGGGAACATATAATAATTGTGCTTCCCCTGTCCTTCCTTTAAGCTGGGCAATGTCCCTCCATTGGATCCTGCTGGGATGGCAGAGTACCCATTCCTTACATGGAATCTTATGCCACGATTTCTGTGTAGGCAGGGGACCTCATGCCTCTTTCAAAGTCTATTTTTTTCTTGTACCTGCCAGCCAAGCACAGGTGCCAGACGGGGCACTCCAGCCGTCCAAACTCAACACAAGCAGACACCAAGACACAAGTTCCAGCGCAGCACCCAGTTTTATTCATGTGGGGGCATTACAGTCAAGCACCAATGTACAATTCGAATGCATTTCTTTGCTTTCTCCTTCCTCTCTCTGTCTCTCTCCTTTGCCACCACTCCTCCACCGGCAAGCTTTGTCCACCCACCTCCTGACTCTGGCACCCAGAGTAGTGGCGGCTGGCTTCTTTAAGTGCTGCAGGTGTCCAGTGACCTTCTTCTGGCAGCACTTCCGGGTGTGGGGGCATTCCTGCCATGCTGATCCCACGGAAATTAACAGGGCTGCAGCCAACTCCAACTACCAGCATGCCCTGCGGGATTCCCTGGAACCACAACAACCCAGGGGGGCTGACCTCTAGCATCCCCTGGGAGAAAATGTCCTGAGCCCAGTCTGCCTCCCCGTCCTTCCACAATAATCATGTCCCATCCAGGGCTAGGGTCCTGGCCGTCCGCGGCAGTACATACAGTGGTGTGAAAAACTATTTGCCCCCTTCCTGATTTCTTATTCTTTTGCATGTTTGTCACACAAAATGTTTCTGATCATCAAACACATTTAACCATTAGTCAAATATAACACAAGTAAACACAAAATGCAGTTTTTAAATGATGGATTTTATTATTTAGGGAGAAAAAAAATCCAAACCTACATGGCCCTGTGTGACAAAGTAATTGCCCCCTTGTTAAAAAATCCCCTAACTGTGGTGTATCACACCTGAGTTCAATTTCCGTAGCCACCCCAGGCCTGATTACTGCCACACCTGTTTCAATCAAGAAATCACTTAAATAGGAGCTGCCTGACACAGAGAAGTAGACCAAAAGCACCTCAAAAGCTAGACATCATGCCAAGATCCAAAGAAATTCAGGAACAAATGAGAACAGAAGTAATTGAGATCTATCAGTCTGGTAAAGGTTATAAAGCCATTTCTAAAGCTTTGGGACTCCAGTGAACCACAGTGAGAGCCATTATCCACAAATGGCAAAAACATGGAACAGTGGTGAACCTTCCCAGGAGTGGCCGGCCGACCAAAATTACCCCAAGAGCGCAGAGACGACTCATCCGAGAGGTCACAAAAGACCCCAGGACAACGTCTAAAGAACTGCAGGCCTCACTTGCCTCAATTAAGGTCAGTGTTCACGACTCCACCATAAGAAAGAGACTGGGCAAAGACGGCCTGCATGGCAGATTTCCAAGACGCAAACCACTGTTAAGCAAAAAGAACATCAGGGCTCGTCTCAATTTTGCTAAGAAACATCTCAATGATTGCCAAGACTTTTGGGAAAATACCTTGTGGACTGATGAGACAAAAGTTGAACTTTTTGAAGGCAAATGTCCGTTACATCTGGCGTAAAAGGAACACAGCATTTCAGAAAAAGAACATCATACCAACAGTAAAATATGGTGGTGGTAGTGTGATGGTCTGGGGTTGTTTTGCTGCTTCAGGACCTGGAAGGCTTGCTGTGATAGATGGAACCATGAATTCTACTGTCTACCAAAAATCCTGAAGGAGAATGTCCGCCATCTGTTCGTCAACTCAAGCTGAAGCGATCTTGGGTGCTGCAACAGGACAATGACCCAAAACACACCAGCAAATCCACCTCTGAATGGCTGAAGAAAAACAAAATGAAGACTTTGGAGTGGCCTAGTCAAAGTCCTGACCTGAATCCAATTGAGATGCTATGGCATGACCTTAAAAAGGTGGTTCATGCTAGAAAACCCTCAAATAAAGCTGAATTACAACAATTCTGTAAAGATGAGTGGGCCAAAATTCCTCCAGAGCGCTGTAAAAGACTCATTGCAAGTTATCGCAAACACTTGATTGCAGTTATTGCTGCTAAGAGTGACCCAACCAGTTATTAGGTTCAGGGGGCAATTACTTTTTCACACAGGGCCATGTAGGTTTGGATTTTTTCTCCCTAAATAATACAAAAACCATCATTTAAAAACTGCATTTTGTGTTTACTTGTGTTATATTTGACTAATGGTTAAATGTGTTTGATGATCAGAAACATTTTGTGTGACAAACATGCAAAAGAATAAGAAATCAGGAAGGGGGCAAATAGTTTTTCACACCACTGTATATACACATGAACACAAAAACAGAACAACAGAGCAAATGTTGATGTTGCTTTTGTGTTCTCTTTAGAGTTGCTCTGACATGGCGTCCACATTTCTTGATCTGTTGATAGTTTGGCTGTTGCTTTGGGTCAGGCGGGGGGAGGTGGGGCTAAAGTGCCATCATGATTCTTCCATTGGTCAGCTGAAAATAGAGAGAGGCGTTTCCCTTACATGTCATACCTGCATACACAGATCAAGACATGCCAAGCAGCTACTGAATATATAGTGAACTTTGATATATCCATCCATTTTAAAAATCCACTTAGAGCAGCAGAGTTGCAGAGAAGCTGGAGAATATCCCAGTAAGCAATGGGCACCAGTCCATCAAGGGGTAGACACAAACATACACACACACACACCAGAACCCAGTTTAATGATACCAGTTCTCCTAACCTGCATGGTATGGGTCTGTGGGAGAAAACCAAAGTATCAGGAGGAAAGCAGCAAAGACACAGGAAGAATATGCAGACTCCATGCAGGAACACCATTGCACCTCTGGGTCATCCCTAACTTTGATATATATGTAGTCAAAATTATATTTATGAAGTGAATTCCCAATAAAAATTAAATATTTTGTATCAGGTAAAATCTGATCTGTATGAACTGAATTTTTGTACCGTTAAATCAGTATGAAGTTTATACAGTATATACGTAACAAACATTTACATTTTGTAGCCAGTCTGCACACTTTTAATGAAATGTTAATTTTTTTTATATAAAAATCAGAAATCAAGCAAATTATGGCAGACCGTTTATTATATATATATATATATATATATATATATATATATATATATATATATATATATATATATATATATATATATATATATATATATTGGCTGAATAAGTCTTTCACTCCGTGTGCCTCGGTCTCCAACCATTAACTTTTCACAACCGCACTTTCCGGTTTGATTCCACTCTTCATTGCCGAACAGCTCACACTTAGTCAGACTGACTGCAAGCTGACAATACCCGTTTTAGATTTGATACCATCCATATACAGCATCAGTCTTAAATCCACCCAATTCCTATGCCGCTTTAAGGGTTTTAAGGGCCGAGGAGCAGGTGCTTATACTGGCAGCATTGCGCTCGAGGAGGGATCCAACGGCGACAGGGCTGCATTTCATCGTAGTGCCCACTGCAGCAGCCATCCATTCACACCACGCACGTTTTAAAGCCGTCAAAAAACTCAAACGCCTTTGAGATGCGGGCGATAAACCGGAAGGGGACGTTCAAGTCCAAATCCTGTCCCAAGTGCGCCAATGTGCCACCCCACATTTCAGACGGATTCGTTGAATCTCCCTGTTTAATGCTCCAGTGTCACGTGTTTGGTTTCGGGGGGTGTTTTGGACACCCTTACTCCCTGAGCCACGCCCAAATCAGAAACTTGTCACCTGTATTACCGTACAGTAGAGTGTAATTGTTTGTAATTCTTTGAGGTGGTCCTCGCTATGAAAGGAGCTATATCAGATTTATAAGTGTTAGAAAGGACTTTAGCGGATAGGAAGGGAGCATAAAGACATGTGGGTTTGTCGGAAGCAATACGGTGTGTTTTGGAAATGACTCGCTTCTTATTGCCTCAGCTGATAGTTTTCTTTTCTGCTCTCCATCGCCATCAGATGATGTCAGGTGTGAGTCAGAGTCCTTTTACCACCGTGTCACCCTCCCCTCTCTCTCCCGTTTTGCTTTTCCTAATTATATGTAATACATTTCAGCGCCGATGTGTTTATATAGTTTTACATTAAGCTCCCATCACTTTCCATTTGTTGTCATCTTATAACTGATGTTGGTTTTAGGAGTCGGTGCTTTGATGTGTTTCCACAATCTGGAGTGCTCCGTTATGTTTTCTGAAATGTGTTATCACAGCTCATCGTAAAACTACTGCTATACTGAAGTCAATGTAAACACGCTATTCAGGCTCTTGTCAGTCGCATATTCTTGCGCTGCATCTTTTTCTTATCGATAGCAATTAATTTTATTCAGGTATGTGTTCAGCTGTTCACAGCCTACAAATTGCGCCTGTTATTTTTTTAGAAACTTGCAATCTTTCAATCTGGTTTGGCGAAAATGATGCGCGTCTTTTCACTCTTTTAATGTTCGTGTTCGTTCGCCTGTGCCTTCCTCGACGGGCTTGTGCGATTCCTTCTTGCCTTCCTCCCTTCATCCTTTCTGCTCACGCTCCTTCCTGATATCTTCAGTCCCGGTCGTTTATAAACTTTTCAAACTCGCCGGTCCCCTCATTCCCCTGCCCGGGCTGGTCACACACTCTTATTATTTGGCACTTTACATTTCCCCTCTAATAAAGTCATACTTGTATCACCGTGTTCATCCCCATCCGTCCCGAGTTCGCCTTACCTCATTTTTAGCTGCAAAGCCCCGCCTTTCATCTGAAGTCCCATTTTCTCCTGTCCGATCTCCGTCATCCTCTGCACTTCATTACGCCACCGCATCCCATAGCTACGCACTTTTGGCCCCGCCCATCTAAGCTTTTTAGCCAGGCAGCAGAGCGCTGCTCTCCAGACTGGAGTTGTGCAGCGGCCGGGAAAGATCGTCTCATCTTTGGTTATTGGTGAGTCCCTGATCCTGTTATCATTCTGTCCGACTCAATGCAACCCGGGGTTTGGAGAATCTGCATGGGTGAATCTCTCCACTCCACTTTTTATGTATGTATGTATTTATTTATTTGCTCCGGTCAATAGTGGGTACCTTCTAAGGCGAACCGAGCTCGTACCACTTGAAGCCGTCAAATTAACAACTGCATTGCGGACGAGTGATTTTCCTTCATGGCATCATTTACTGTATTCCCAAATGTAAGTTCTTTCCGCTATCGAAAGCCAGCGCATCTTTTGACAGGTGTAAAGGAACTGACCGGATTGCATTTGCACGGTGTCATTTTGTCAGCCGCCTAATAATTGTTTGATGGGCAGAGGTGACTTATCTGAGCGTCAGCTTTTGTGCTATTCAGCAGGCCAGCATCTAAATTAATATAATTACTGCAAATTCACCGCTGAAGCACTATTACTGTGTAATAGAAATCACTGGACCACACTGTTTCTTTTAGTTCACATGAGGGCTTATTAAGTAGGTTAGCACACTCTATCTGAATGGGCAGCGGTCCGCCCGCCTTCCATTTTCTGAAATCTTGTGAGGTTTACTGTGCCAATAAGCTGAGCGGTGCAGACAGAATTTGCCTTGGGCATTCCCACGGCATCTTGAAGATTATGTTCCTCCAGCATGTCTGAGGTTTTCCCCACAGTGGCACTTGTCCAGCAAAACACCACCTGAGAAGAAAGTAAGCTTTACCAGATTAAAACAAAAAAATGCATTACTAGTCTAATGCACTAAATGCTGATGTAGATGCAGCCGTTTAACATCAATTGACTGCGGAAAATCCTTTATCTTTTATTTGACTCTTGCTGTTAGAGTGATCAATATAAAATAATTCAGCAAAGAAATGCTAGGGTGTAATTAGTTGCTGCTTTATCAGATGGATCATCCATCCAGCTTAACATAATGGCTTGCACACAGCAGGCTGCAAAATTTGAGGAGGATCAGTGCAATACAGTTTGCTGGCTGGTTTTACTGGTTTAACTTAGCTGACGATAGACAAGTGTTAATTCATCTGAGTCATCGTAGCTGATCATTCTGCTTGCCAGACTTTTGTAATGTAAGTGCTGGGACGTCGCTGTGACTGTTGAACCACATCCTTTAGTCAATTTATTAAATGTGTGAGATTCACGTAATTGACTGTAAACAAGTGTTTTTTTATTTCGTTTTGTTTGATGTAATTCATTTGGCAACAGATGATGGAGCACAAGCCGCTGGTCGTCTTATTTACAGCTTATCAAGTGGACTGGCAAAATGCTTTATAAAAGGAAAAGGCACATAAGAGTAGACCTGAAGCCCACTGGAATGGAGGTTGTTTTAGAGCCACTGGTGCTGGTCAGTTTATTAACAAGGCAAGCACACTGCGGTCAGCAGAGCTGAGTTTGGATCACCGCTGGCCTTCTTGTCTGCTGTCAAGAAGAAGTAACTGATTGATGGCACAGCAATGGTTCCGCTAGATCTTGGCAGTTGTTCTTAAGCTGTCTGAAATAAATATGATTAAATGTGTCCAGTGTAGTCGAGGCAAAATTCAAAGTCAGCTCGAATAGATGGACTGGCATGTTTTAATATACTTGTAAAAACTAACAGTCCTGTAACGTCATTTGACTGGATTGTCCGTTTCCTTGTCGAGCCACTGATTGACGAAGAACTGTTTCATTCCAAGAAGGGGGCTTTGTATATGAAGCTGGTTCTTTGAGCTTTGAAAAGTTTCTGATTATATGAATAAAACAGAAATCTTTAATGTATTAGTTGGCTACCTGGCAGGATACTGGCAGATCACGAAAATCTGAACGTAGCCTGTGTGATTGTGTGCTGTAAGAGTCACAGATCTGCTGTTGTCTGTTTATGGAGCCTGTTACAGATCTAAATAAGACGCTCTTTCTGGGACCATCACATGGGCAGTCGTTTAGGGGAACCAAAAGCGATTAACCCATGGCACCGCTTTGAAGAGCCACGTTGTGTTCGGAGTGTAGGTAGGAACAGTGATACTGTATGGATTATGAAATTGACTCTTGTCATGTAGGTGACTCAATCTATTATTTTATTTACAGTTTCACAAAAAGAAAGGCATATTTGAGTGTATCGGTTGGCACTACCTTAGGTCATGTTCTATCACCCATACATTTGCCAAACCTACTCTGAGTATTACAGAGTCACAGGAAACTGGAGCACATCCCAGTAGAAACAGGAAACAGCCCTGGACAGGATGAACTCCATTGCAGGTCACAAACCCACAAAAAAAAAAACAAATGCCAGGCCAGTTTGAAGGGTCACCAGTTAACCTAACCTGTAAGTCTTTAGCATGTGGAAGACAATCCAAATGTGGGTGGACAAGGCGAGAACGTTCAGATGGGCGGCCTTCAATTTAAACCCTGACCACTGGAGCTGTGAGACCACAGGAGTCAGCAAAATGTGTCTAAATGTACAGAAGTGAATTTTCCAGTTCAGGCAATTGGCAGTTTTTGACTGGTATGATGCAAAATGGAAACCAGTGTGATTGTTGGACAACAGCTATTGGACAGCTTATTAAGTGGACTCATATAAACTGTTCAGCAATAGGAAAGTGGGGATAGGTGACAATAACTCTGCGTCTTGACATGTCCTCGTTGTTGTGTAATTAGTCATTTGTAAAGTTTCCATTTGCTTGATGGTGGGCCCAGTTGTAGCACTAAGGAGACCAGGGGTTCCTCCTGGCTGCTCCTGGCTGCTCCTGGCTTGGAGTTTGCATGTTCTCCCTGTGCCAGTTTGGGTTTCCTATGGGTGCTCCAAATTCAAAGTAATGCCAGTTAGGTGTTCGGGGTGTGTGTGTGCTTGTGTGTTCACCCTGTGTCCAGATGATGTTCTCGCCTTGCACCCAAGGATTTCTGGGATAGGCCTCAGTGTCCCCATGACTCTACCCTGGATAAGCAGGTGTAGACAATGGATGGACAGATGTACTTGCATGCACTCCGGAAAGAGCTCAATACAAAAATAAACTGAATGGAATGACAAAGTTGATTGTTATTATCATATAGCTGACTGGTTTAAAGTTCAGTTTTAAACCGAAAGTCCCAGTAAGTTTATTAAGCAGTTCAATATTATCTTTCTTTTAGATCTGATTAGAAGTATTTGCCCGTTAAGCAGTGTTCACACTCCAGATTGAGTGTCCGCAGCTTTTTAAGTATACTGCTAACGTGTGATTCAATGGATGGCAGGGTTTGTCGGCAGCTGCTGGTCACACTCTTAAGAGGTTCGCCATTCTAGATTAGTAGACTGGACAACTGCAGCCGCAGTATTCTCACCCACCCACCCTACGGTTGTTTTTTAATCAAAATCTACTCAGAAGAACTAAACCAGACCGCCATCCATGTGATGCTCCGTGTTCGCAGCCATGGGCCCTTCCATTTACTGGAGCATCATGTAGCTCATAACTGAGGACAGATCAGGGCAAGTGAGGACACGGCAGCAAGTTGAAAGGTGTAAAGTGCAAAAGTAAAAAACGAAAGCAAGAAACGGTGTGCATAGTGCATTAACAATTTCCTCAATAAATAACTGTCTGTATAAACGGTGCCATAAAAAAACACAATAAATACATGCAATAAATAGTTAAAGCCAGGAATGAACGGTACTGTAGACACAGAATCGACTCTCTCCACAAATCCAGCCGAAGTGCTGCTCCGTCTCTCAGTCTGTGCCCTCTACTCACCCTCCACGTCTGCTCAGCAGGACTGTGATGCCAACGACGTGGCCCCTTTTCCGACTCTCTCCCTCAGCCAGCTCTGTCATTACCTGTTGGGATCCTCCTTCTTCCTGCTACTTCCTTCATTTACCGCAGGACTCTCCCAGAGCCCATGATCACCGCTGCGCCTCTCGCTCTTATCCTCCTTCTAGTCCTCTGCCGAGCATCTCAGACTTGTTCATTTTTCTGTCTTATTCTCTCCCTGCCTCTCTCTGTCACTGTGAATGAACTCAATTCTACTCTTCCTCTTGCTCTCTTTTGTCCTCCTCCTCATTCTTTTTCTTCTTCTTTCTTTCCATTACCCTAAACCCCCCCACCACTCACCTACTCAGATCTTTTTTATGTTTCTGAGTGTGGATGCTTCCTCTAATAATTCATGAGGCACTTAGGAGAAATGGCAGTGCCAATCGCCCTCACGCACGTCAATGATTAACCAGCCCATTCCTCCATTAAGCACTCCGTGGCCACACACCTCATACTGTACCCTCGCGGGCGGCATGGTGGCACAGTGGTAGCGCTGCTGCCTCGCAGTAAGGAGACCAGGGTTTGCTTCCCGGGTCCTCCCTGCGCGTAGCTTGCATGTTCTCCCAGGTCTGCGTGGGTTTCCTCCCACAGTCCAAAGACATGCAGGTTAGGTGCATTGGTGATTCTAAATTGTCCTTAGTGTGTGCTTGGTGTGTGTGTGTGTCTGCCCTGCCCGGGGATTTGTTCCTGCCTTGCGCCCAGTGCTGACTGGGATTGGCTCCAGCAGACCCCCGTAACCCTGTAGTTAGGATATAGCGGGTTGGACAATGACTGACTGACTGTACCCTCGCTGATCCATCACGGACCTGTGACACACTTTACCACAGTCCTTTTCCATGCTGGTTTTTGCCTTACAACCAATGCCATCAGGACATGATTTGACTCCCAGGACCCCTTTAAAAGCAAATTAAGAAAACGTGAGGATGAATGGACCCCCAAAAAGTGTGCCGAGGAGAACGTTCAGATTTTTTTTTTTTTTTTTATATCAAGATGGGTCAATGGCTGCTTATGTGGACAGCAAAGCCTAACTGGGCTGCTGCTCTGTCCAAACAGTCTGACTAGAAGGGTACGTCGCCACCTCAGCACGTTTCTGCCCTGCAGGTAAGAGACATGCATAAGGAAGGTTGTGGTTTAAAATGTCTGGAGCACTTTGGGAAGTTGTCTAGGAAGAAATTGTTTTAGAAAAGATCAAGGTGAAAGCAATTTCATATAATTTATTGCAGCAAGCTGGCGACCAGCCATCGTCTAGTGAATCACACGTCTAATGTGGAGTGAAACTGGTCAACTGCCCTTTTGCCGTCTATTTGTTTTTATGAGGCCTGGCACAGACTTTCTGAGAAAGATTGAAAACATCCAAAGAGCACATAAGACAACTTCCACGAGTGCTTTCATGGGTGGAAGGACTGCCATGTAAGAATTTTGACAGTACAGTTCTAAATCAAGCTTTCTAATTCCCAGACAGACAGAGCCCGTGTATATTTTTGACCGATTCTTCGGGATAGAGTTGCCAGCGTGTTGACCAGCAGGACTGCCTGTTCCAGTTGTGGTGTCTTTAGTCGTTACGGTAGACTGTTTTACTTTATGGCACCATCTCCATCTCCTGACGTGTGGCGCGGTGTCAGGCGCAGGGGAATGAAGCCCAACAGGTCTTGTTCTCCGTGCCCTTCAGAGCTAAAGTGGTGCGCTGAGAAGGAGGCACAGGATATCAGAGACTCTGTTATCTGACTCCTCAGCTCCCATTGTCTGTCGACAGTGCAATAAAAAGTCCTGCTGAGCTGGCCGGAGCAGGAATGTGGAGCTCCTAGTGTGCCGGTGTAGGGAATGAGTCAGAGCGCTTTCTCTCTGTAATCTAGCTGGTGATTTCATCAACCGCACGTTGACATTCTGCAGCTGTGAGGGATGAATGAAGCCCCTGCTGCATTCCCAACACCACTCAATAATAGTCTACAAGATCAAGAGGTCATAACCTACTTATTGTCATGGTTTCTAACAGTACAACAACCTCCATCACCCTGCCCGGCTCAAGACCCCCTAGATCCCCCCATTCCACCCCACCTGAGGCCCCGATTAACTTTGGAGGCAGGCCGGGATTTCCAAAAAAAAAAAAAAGCAAACTGCAAACACAAAGCTGTTTAATTGTGTTTATTTGTGAGTCAGCGTCACGCTCTGAGCCTAGAAGGCAAAACCGTCTGCACTGTAGTGGACCCCCCACACCCCCCCTGCATAGCCGCTGGCTGCCTCCTTAGGGCGGATGTTTCAACAATCATCACTGTAAATATTTTCAGGGTTGAACTCTGGTTCTTGGCCTTCTCGTGGGGGCCCCTGTTCTCTGAGGTCAGGGTGGACTTCTACTTGGCTCTGGAGAAGTTTGATCAAGTTTCCTTTTCCATGCCTGAAAAGACAGACGCCATGGCACGCACACTTGTTTTTAAATGGAACTCCTTTTGTTTTTCAGGGTCGACTTAAGGAATCAAACATGAAGGCATTGGTTTTCTTCTTGGCAGCTTTACTTGAGGCGTCCTGCACTTTTGGAGAAGAGGTAAGTGGAGGGGGGGGGTTACACGGCGGGCATGTTTCAGGCATGGCCCCCCTATAGGGTGCGCTCTCACTGGAGAGAAATGCAAGTGGGTATGCGTGCAGACATCTTTATGTGCGCGTCTTATGTTTCAGGCATTGCACATTCGCATGAGGAGAGGAACGCGCAAGTGGGAAGGTAAGAACCTTTCTTATTCATGATATATTATCTGCATGTCATCTTCATTTTTCTCTTCCTTTATTCTCTTCATCTCCCTTTCAACTGCATTCACTCACTGGGTTCCATTTTCACAACACAAGTCAAAAATCTATAACTGCCCACGCTGTCATCCTCGCGCTCACATCGATCACTACTTTAGCTCTTCAGTGTATCAGTCGCCATTGAGGAAAGTTCAGACTTGAGTCCAGCTATGTGGTTTATGGAGTGACTGACAACAAAACAGTGAATTGTCTGTGCTGTGCGCTGCTTGGAAAAATGCTGCCAGACTCTTCTCTTACACCACGCGAATGGTCAGTGATCAAACTAAAAGAAGTGGAGGTTCATGGCCCGGTCTGTACGTGGGTGCAAAATTAGCCCATAACCCTTTGGGGTATGTTGAGTTCAGCTTTTACAGAGTTAGGCGATGTTAGAAGCAGTGGGGTCAGTGCTGGGGTCGCTGCTCATTTTAATATATACGTAAAAGATCTGTTCAGAAATATAATCAACGCACGATAACGTGGAGTGAATACACTTGACTTGAGCATTCCTAGTTTTCATCCTCTTTCTCTGTACTTTTAGCATTCGTTTGCTCAGAGGTTGATGCGCTTGCTGCTTCCTGAGCAGCTCGTCTTTACTCCACCCTAGTGGCCCGCTTCTTCTCTTCTTCCGTCGGCATCTTTTGCGTTAAAACTGATTAAGTCAGTGTTTGTATTGCAAATAATTTGTACATTTTTGTTCATTTTTCACTTAAGCTGGCACTTAAGTGTTCAATCTGCGTAACGGCGAAGGTGGTGGGGATGAGAATGGCGGCCGTTACACATGCGCCACATGGCCGCCCTGCTGGCCGCTACCGAGAGTTGATATTACAATAAAATAAAATTAAAATAGAAATAACTTTGGAGGTCAATCATCACCCCGAAAGAGGATAGTAGACGTAAATTATGTACGTATATGTATATCAAATTTCAGGTCAATAGGTCAAACGGTTTGCGAGCGACAGGTGATTTAAAATCCTGGACAAACAAACGAACAGCCATGGTAGCGTATTATATAAGGAGATAAGATGGTTGAGTTTGCAGATGATACTAAACTTGGTGGAAGCGCAGATAATGGAGAATCATCTAAATTGTTAAAGAGGGACAGTCAGTAAATGTAAAGAATTACACGTAGGAAGTAGAAATGTTAGATTTGAATACACAAAGAGGTCTGAAACTTGGAAGCAGATGTTATGAGAAGGACCAGGGAGTCATTGTGGGCTCATCACTATCTACATCCACACCGCGTACCGAAGCGATCAAGAAGTGCAATAGGATGTTAGGGTTATAAAGCAAGAAATGTGGTGTACAAGTCATGGAAGGTTATGCCTCAGGTATAACGTACTGATGAGGCCTCACCTGGAGGACTGGGTTCAGTTGTGGTCTCCATATTACAAAAAAGAGACATAGCAGTACAAGAGGAATCCAGAGGAGAGCAAGTAGACTGACTAAGTGGTATGTGCTATGAGGAGAGATTGAAGAAGCCAAATCTTTTCAGTTTACAAAAACGGAGATGATTGAAGTGTTTAACTTGTAACACTGTGTACTCTCCAAAGAGTCTACCATTTTTTATTCTGCTTTTTCCAGTTAATAGTCAGGGATCTGCTCTGAATAAGACATCAGGCTGTCACAGGGAAAATGGAGCTTGCATTAAACTTAGAATAAGCATTTATCCTTAAGATAACTTGCTTAACTGTACAACAGATGCAGGCCCGTGTAGGCCGGTGCCCACCAACTTGGTAAATTTTAGTTGAACTCCTACATAGAATATGAAAAGCATGTATATAGATGGCACTTTAATAGCGTACGTCTACTCAACAAGGTCTACAAAATAAAATTTTATTCATCAGTTATGTTAACATAAAGTTCTCAGCTGTAACGTACTGAATATACTGGTTGTGAAGGTACAGTAGGTCCTGTTGGAGGGAAACGTAAACAAGGCAAGATAAGTGAGAGCCGTGTCTCGACAAAACAACACTTTTTAGGTTTTATCAGCGAAAGGAAATAAGCAGAACTGCCAAACCTGCCAGACTCTGATGTCGGCACTGAAAATATCTGTGATTCCCGTTAGCAAGTGGAAACGCTGCTAATAGGCCTGCTACCAGTGCTACTACTGAGTATACTGAGAAACTCCACAACCACTCGGCCGGCAAGCGTTAAAGAATTGGCTAAAGTCACAGACTTGTCTTATATATGCGAACCACCAACTCAGTCGGAAGTAAAGTTCCCAACTTCTGTTAAGGCTGGTAAGGTGTGCGGCTTTACGTTTCATTGGTGCAATGGATTTTTGGCATTTTGGTGATACTGCAGTTGAGAGCAGATTCTCTCGTAGAGTCAGATGATGGAAACGTGTGCTTCAGGCTTGCTTGAAACCTGAGCCACTTAAAATTCACTGGACAACGCTTTCTAAATAGACAGATTACAAGGAAGGCCAAAAAAACCGTAATCCATCTGTGTGCTTTTATGTAATACTACTAGTCAAAATTACAGCAGATACTCTTTGGATGTTTGTGTCTATGCGATGGGCTGATACGTGTCAGCTAAAGGTAGGCAGTCTTAGCATTTGTTAGGGGATTTACATTAGTGCTATCAAAGCTTATTCAAACGACATGCCAACTGATGAACCTGTTTATGCTGGTATGACTGGATTTCTGAAATATTTTTGAGAAGTTTTAGGTGTACCTTTTTATGAAATCCTGGTGCAGTATCAGCTTTAGATAGATGGATAGATCTTTATTGTCCTTGTCACTTTTACAAAGGAACAACGAAATTAAAGGTGCTGTCGACTCAGTGTGAGGCATAACAGTTCAAAAACAAGAATAGGAATGCCCTAAACCACCTTATCCTAACTAGAAGCTTTCAGACCTGAAATTAGGCAGGAATGGAAAGATTCTGTCATCAGACTGGACAGCCAGCACAGACTCCACTGCAGAAAACCGGGTGGGCAGCCAGTTGGCTGAGGTCTCAAGGTCTGGGACTTTGTTTTTGACTTTCTTTTTTACGATTTGTTGTCAATTGGCCGTAGATGACCAATTAATTATTGGACAGATGTTGTTGGCTTTCATTTCTGTTTAATTAGTTTCATGAGTATTTGCACAAATGTGCATTTATATGTGTATCGGTTCTGTGTTTACTAATCGGTATAAACTAGAATTGTATTTTAACTGAGAATTGTTCACAGCGCTCTGTGCCTGCACTCAGTGAAGACGGCTGTACAAAAATAAGTTGTATTGTATTGGAATGTCTTTTAATGATCTCTTAATGACTAATTGGATAGACAGTGGCGCCTGAAGTCTGTGGCACAGTTTGCATGAAACTAAAGCAGGATAGAGACTCACATGATTGATCTTAAGACTTTAAGAATTGATATTGAATCGTTTAAATGAAAAATAACAATTTATTGTCAAATTGATATTTTAACCCAACCCTTCATGAAATTGGCATATAGCACCAGTGGCATGTGGGTAAGGAGTACATACAAAGGAATGATTTATAAAGTTGGGCGTTCCTAACCTCCTGAATTTTATTAAAGGGTAGGCAAGCCAATGTAAAGGGGGAAAAAAACACTGTAACATTACATTTGTTTAAATATATAAAATCCAATGTCTGTCAGTCCGCTTTTCATGAGAGAACTACTTAACGGATTTAGATCGGGTTTTTTTCTAGAATTTGCTTGAACATTCCGGTTGATTTTGCGACTTCTCTCATTGCGCTAAGTATCATAGTTTGCTTGCAGAAGCAATATGTTCACACTAATCTGAGACTGAGGCTGCAGGCCGAGGAGAGGGGGAAGCGTGCCATCAGGAGTAGGGAGCTGGGCAGGGCCCTCCTCACTCACGTGTCGGCTTCTGTTCGAGTCAGTCTACTTCTCATGATGTGTTGGGGCATACCTTGCCTCCGCTTAGCTAGCGAACGAGAGAACTACCTAACGGATTCAGATCGGGTTTTTTTCTATAATGTGCTTGAACATTACGGTTGATTTTGTGACTTCCCTCATCGCTGTTTCCTGAAGAGGCATTAGCTCTCTTGGAAATGTATTCTTTTAATATTGTAAAATGTAGTATTACAATCGCGCTAAGAATCTTAGTTCACTTGCAGCAGTGATATATTCGCACTAATCTGAGACAGAGGCTGCGGGCCGAGGGAAGCGTGACATCAGGAGTAGGGACCCCGGGCAGGGCCTTCCTCACTTACGTGTCAGCCTCTGTTCGAGTCTCTCTACCTCTCGTCACGTGTTGGAGCGTCGTATCTTGCCACCGCTTAGATTGCGATACCTGTTTGTTTATTGATTTTTAAAGTTCGTCCTGTTTCACTACTATGTGGGTAGACAGCTAGTATTAAATAATCGCCCAACAACGAGATTATCTCTATTTATCAGTGTTACGGAAAACATTAATTAAAGGGAAAGTTAATACATAGAAGTTATATGGAACAGTGAACCGTGACCTAAAAGCGAAAACTCTTCATTACTATTAACATCTACAGTTAAAGTAGCGAAGGAACAACAAAAAAAATAAAGGCAGCCTAACCTCTTCAAGCCCTTGTTAATGTGTGCAATAATAAGGTTTAGTCTCCAATACCTAATTAAAGTAACATCTTTATATAATATATGGGCCCTTACTCCAGTATAACCAAGCCTTTTCATTTTTAGGGATGCCTCGTTTTTAATTGCAATCATTTTTTCAAAAGAAGCACAGAGGTCTGTTTCTTCCAAGACATCAGAATATTTGAAGACAGTAGATGATTTCCAATGTCGAGCTATAATCAGTCTTGCTGCAAATAAAAGTGTGACAGTTTGGTCAATAGTTATCTATCCCTAATCCAAGCAAAGCCAACTAGGAAGTTCATTTAATATTCCTTTTTAAAGAGTCAGAGAGAAATTTGTGAACTGGCAGGCAATAATGATAAATGGATTTACAGGACCACCACAAATGTATAAGAGTACCATTTTTGCCACACCGCCTCCAACATGAAGGAGAACAGCTTGACTCGGCTTTAGCTAATTTCACAGGAGTGAGACGCCATCTATATATTATCTTCAAGCTCATGCTAAAGTGTAGACCCTCCTGGGTTTCAGACTGAGAATGTTTTGTTATCCGCCACATCTCTACGGTCCACGGGTGCCTCTACAGGTCAAACTTCACACCATGTAATGTCTTCTCTCTTACAAAAATTACCTGCTTAGGTGCCCGGCGAACATATCGTCAAGTCATTCTTAGTTTGGTATAATCAGTGGAAGTAAAGAAATCCCGAGCTCGTCGTTAATACTGTTTTATGAAATAGCATGACGTTCTCCAACCTGCTTAATCCAATTGACGGTCATGGACTGGTGGGGGGCAGAGCCTCTTCTGGTAATACCGAGTGGAAGACAGAAACTCCCCGCACTCCATTGCAAGGCCCACTCATGCTGTCACTCTGACTCTCACATCGTAATTTAGACCGACATATTGTGGGACGTGAGAGGAAACCAGAGAGCCCTGAGGAAGAGGAGACTGAGCGCACTCAAATGTTGGCCACTCTTGTCAGGAGGAACTGGTCTGTCTGGGTTTTATTGCCGTTCGGCCGTTCGGCCTCTGCTTTTAGGTACAAATCCCAGAACCTGTGTGTGTACACTTCATTAAATGTTTCCCATTTAGGGCTGTTGTTCATTATTGAGCATGTAGAATACTCCAGGCCTGTTTGTTTGGAACAGGGCTCTATAAAAACAAATTGATCTGGATTTGTAAGTCAACTTACATTCATGCTTTTAGAGTGTGAGAGGAAGCCTGATTCCCAAAAGAAACTCGCATGAACGCAGCCTGAACATGGAAGTGCCAGCATCCTAACTAGGGATCAGCACACTCCTCCAAAATAACACATCCATTCAAATTCACACTTCTATATGCATAGGAATACTAAAATAAGGAGTGATGAAGTAGCATCCCATCTGGGGTGTGTGTCCATCCCAGCGACCAATTCCGAAATTCAGTACTGCAGAAAACTGTTTCAGAAAACAAGACAACTCTGTGCTGTTCACCCCGTCTTTTTACGTTCCCTCCAGTCACAGCTACTTTGTTAAACCTTTCAGCAGCAGACCACCAATGCCCCCTCCTCTCTTCTTCAAGGCACAAAGGGCTTCTTTTGTTCTCTCTTCTTCTTGCCTGCTCTTATCTTAGATCTGTGCTGACAAGCCCTGCTTTCTGTCCCTACGTCCAGAGCGCTGTTTGGACACAGTCACATCCCAGAAATACCAGCAAGGAGATACATGGCTGCGATGGCAGGATCAACGTGTGCAATATTGTCGCTGTATGTATGGCCTGACCAGATGCCACTCGGTGCCAGTCACTGGTAAGTCCTGCTTTTGCATCTTGCGTCAGCCTTTCCTGTGGATTTGTATCTTCATGCTGTGTACCTCGGTCTCTCTGGCAAGCGTGATCTGTTTATGTCTGAGGGCGTCTTGTGTGGTGCAGATCATCTTCTGCTCTAAATATGAGCCCATAACTTGAATTCTGTACCTCATTTAATCCAATTCAGAGTAGAGGGGAGTCAAAGCATATAATGGCAGCACTGGGCCCAAGGGAGGAAACAGTGCCAGATGGTGGAAAAGAAGCTGTGCTGGGTGGGGTACCTGAGTCCACACCATCATTTTGCCACACTGAAGCCCATGTCACTTTAGAGGACTTCTCCAGCGATTTTCGGTTGTAGACTTAAATTATATCAGAGCAGTCGAGTAATGTGGCCTGCCCAGCAACTCACTCCAGCCAGTCTGCGACTTGCTCCCATAAAACCAAACACATCTGACTTTGTCTTTAGCCGTAGTGGTGGGCTCTGTGTGCATGAGAGCTGACAACCCATGGACGCTCATCCAGAAGTACGTTGCACAGATGAGGGATAAGGGACACGTGGACCTCACATATGGAAGGGAAGCTCGTCTAACTGGTGCCTCTTGTTTTCTTTATGTTCCCATTCTGTTATGGTACATAAGACAAGTTAGACGAGGTGTGCATGGCATAACATTGAAGTGCGGTCAGCGATTAGGTTAACTGATGTGAATGTTGGGCATCTCACTTTTTTATATTTTGTGGAGTTGAAAATGGAGCAAAAAGAGGTTGTGGGGGCTCAAAAGCTTTCATACACAATGGATTACAATTCAAGTGATGTGAAAATGGCATCGACTGATGTGTGTCAGTGGTGGAGTTACTCCGCTTTCTTAAACATAACTTTTTACTTTCTCATATGCAAAGTATAGGAAAAGTATTGGAATCATCCAAAAATTCCATTTCGAGATTTTGATGAATCTCGATGTTTTAGACCTCCCTGAGCTGAAAATACCATTCTTAGAATTATGTCTGTGTGTGTGTGTGTGTGTTGTAAGCCACTAAGGGGCGTACCATTACCAACACCACACCAATATATAGTCCATGCCCTGCCGTGCCGCCAGTCCATCCGCCTCCACTCCTTCCTCCCGACTCTGGCGGCTCCTCTTATTCAGGTGTTCCAGGTGGCTCATCAGTATTACCTGGAATCACTCCCAGGTGCGCTGGAGGTCCGCTATAGGGCTCTACAGCTCCCCCTGGCGGCAGGCCCGTCGCGACAAGGCAGGCAAACCAAGCAATTGCCTGGGGCCCCAAGACAACGACTGGTTAAGAATAAAATGCAGCGACAAACTGTGTGAGCGCCCCATTGATAGTGAATGCAGTAAAGTGCAATGACACTGTTATCGGGATCCCCCCTCAAGGGGGCCCCCCTCGCTGACAGCAGCCAGCCAACCACGCGATCTCTGCTGCCGGCAAAATACAAAACTTCCTCGGCAGTCATGAAGCGGAATTATGCTTCAGGAAGCCAAAAAAGAAAGAAGAGAAAGGAAGAGGAGGATAAGAAAAAACAAGACAGTGGTAAGTGATAAATTACACACATAAAATAGCGCTACTTGTCTTGTACAAATGGTACAATTTTGCAGCAGGTAGGCAAGCTGAAATATGTATAGTATGGCTATGCTGTGATTCCTTTGCGTGCGTGCGTGCGTGCGTGCGGGGGGCCTCCATGTCCATTTTGCTTGGGGCCCCCAAATTCCTTCAAACGGCCCTGCCTGGCGGCCCCCACAGAAACCAACAGGGCTTCACCAAACTCCAGTTCCCGACATGCCCCGCCCAGGAGGGCTGCCCTCTAGTGTCCCAGGGGAGGTGTGGCCTCATCAATGCCCTCTCCCTGGTCCTTTCACCCTGCTGGCGTCCATCACAGTGTGTAAACACGATAACCTGAGTACGCTTTCACTAGGTTAGGTTAACCACATTTCGCATGCAAGTATCAGGTACAAAACGTAGATTTCTGTAAACTTTTGAGTTATTTCCGCTAACTGGAAGTGGTACTCTACCCTTTATTCAGCCAGCTGCAGAGTCCGATTTATTCAACTTTACTTTTATAATAATTGTTCAATATATAATTAATTTGATTTGTTTTTGATGGTTCATTATTGTACATAATATAAAAATATAATCATTGTCTTGTGGTTTACTCCTCAAATATCCATCCCCATATCCAAGTATACGAGAAAGTCGAAGGGAGACCACTCCAGATTTTTTTGAAAGTATACCCAACAGAGTAGCATCCAATAATTAGCAAATAAAAAATATCCATTAATAGAAAAAGACCAATACTTGCACAAAATCAGTGTTAATATCACCCTATCAAAGTAGAAGAGGAACTGAAATAAGTTCCTCATGTAGCTTTTAATATTACCGTAAATTAAACACAGTCATTTGTTCAAATGATACAAATAAGAACTTGGAAAGGAACTGATTTATTGTAAAACAGGAAGATGAATTGCAAGAAGATTAAGGGCCTGCCTCAATTGTTTGTGTATATCTGGGACTGAACGAGCAGGGTCTTAAGCCAGTGAAGCCCCCCGCCTCTCGAGGCCACGGCCCATTTCTTAACCCCTCTTGTGTTTATATCAGTCAGGCCTTTCCTGTGTTATTTATTAGTTCAAACCCCATTTAGCTGCAGGCTGATGATGTTTGCTCTTTACAATTGTAATCTTCAGATAATGCTGTTCAATCAATCCAGTCTTCTCTCTGCTTATGTAATTTCTTCCCCGTTCCATTTATTTCCAGAGTGGTGACCTTTTTGGGCTCTTTAGTTAACTTACCTAAGGCACCAGCTCCTCCTGGTGGCCTCCACAGAACCTAACAGGGCAGCAGTATGACACCACAACTCCCATGCTGCCCTGTGGGCCTCCATACTGTGGTCTGCCAGAAGGGATTGTAAGAGGGAATGGTCTGCCCACAGCAGGCTGTTTAACCCCTGTCTCATTTTTCTGGCCACCTGACTGGGAAGGGGAATGCCAACCTGCCTGTTTGGGTTACTTCTTCAGCCAACATGTCCATGCACACCAGCTAGGATGCCAGCTCTGGAGCACCTTGTGCCGCAGCATCCCTCCATGTTTACCTCCTGGCTCAGAGGGGGAAGATTGCAGTTCCCTTCCTGACCTTTCCTTATTTTGGCTTCCAAGTCAGGTAAAGGAGTGCGGTCCATCCCGGCCGGTCCATCACACAACGTAAGATGACATCAGCTATGGAAAAATACCCATGTGGGGATATGGGAAGAAAACCAGAAATACTCCCACTGCCCACACTGCACTCTCCCTGTACTGTAGAAAACACCTGGATACAGGATTGGAACCAACAGTTTAAACATATGATTACTACAAAATAGAAGCCCTTATTTTCATGGTGGTTTTCATAGTGAACGCCACAACAGACACGTTATATCTCTGTCTCTACACTATTAAACCTGCCATTCTTGGTGGCTCAGGGTCCAGCACCTTAGGCAGTGGGCCACACTTCCTGCCAAAGCTGGTGAGCATCCATGGGAATGGAGCAGGGAATGCTCAAGTACAGGCAGGAATGAAATCCGACACAACACAAGTCTTGTTTATATCAGGACACGCAATTGACTGCAAGTCTAAAGGCGGAAACAGGAGAGACTAAAAATTGTTTTTCTTTGCGGATCAAAAATAAACGACAAGGCCATAAGCCTATGAGAAGCACTATTCATGGCTGAAATAACAAGATGGCCATTCAGCCTTTTGTTGTCAGCCACACAGTTCCGGGAAGAAAGCTGATGATATCTACGGGAGTGAAGCGAGTGCCTCACATCCTGCTTTCAGCAAAGCAACAAAGCTGGCAGTCTTCCCTACAGCTGGGCTGATGGCAGCCACTAGAACGGTTCTCTTCACGATCTCTGACGGCCTCCTCTGCAGCACATTTACAAGCCGGTTAGATTTTGTTGCGCTGAGTTGCAGACTGGTTGGAGCGAGTGGCCCAGTATGGACTGGAGGTGACGAGAATGAGATTATGAGGCTGAGATTATGTAAACAAGATCTGCGACTGAAAGTCACTGGAAAAGCCCTGTAATGTGACATGGCGTTACGTTAACACCCCTCGACTGACATCGGATTAGAGCTTCTTCATATCGACGGGCAAAAGCACAGCACACTGATTATTAAGATGAGGTGATCGAGCTGTCAAAAAGAAATTTATATTAAACTGGACAGGCTGCAGACAGAAAATGCTGTGGAAGATCCAAAAAACATATCTGAGTCTGATGAACAGGAGTTAACGGTCACTACCATAACGGACAGAAGGCAGGCCAGTCATGTGCTTGGTCAGCATCCGACACCAAAGTTCACACTGTGACGTGTTAAGATCAGTTGGTCCCAGACATAATGCAGATAAAGGCGGATTTAATTTTGTGTCAAATCTACGCGGTAGCTACGTGCAAAGCGAAAGCAGTTTATACTTCTGTAACAGCTAGTTGGCGCTGTTTGTAGCGAGCGATCCATTAAAATACTGGCAGTTTTTACCCTCCAGGATCACCGCTCCTCTTGCTAAACATTTTCTTCCATAGGCGAATATATTTACCCCTCACATTTTTCCACTTTTTTCAAACATTCACCGACTTCCAAACCAGATGACGAACGGAAATGCGTTTCAGGAAATCCGTAGCTACCAAACTGGCCAATCAGAGTCGGAGGTGGGGGTGTGTGTAGGTTTCGCGTTGACGTGACATGTAGCAGAGTTGCCAGGTCCAATGTTTTCTCACCCAATTGGGCTTTTATTGGGTGTTATCCACGGAGGGGAACATTGGCTTGCATGGGCTGTGGCTTTTTGGGCTACATTTTTAAAAACAACGTGGAGTTTTGGGCTAGTTTACAAGCATTTTTATTGTATTCCCCCTCATCATTGTGTGATGGTATATACCCACTCTATCACTCTGGAATATGTCTGAGGAGAGGGCTTTGCTGATCTGTACCTAAACTTCTCACTCTGACACTGCCCCGCTTTCTGGTGTGTCATTATGTCTACCTCAGATATTGGGCTACTTTTTTGGCAAATTCACTGTTTTTAAGCTGTCATTGGGCTATACATTTTTTAAGGACCTGGCAACCCTAACGTGTAGTCACAATTTTAACGAGGTGTGCATTGGGCTACACTGTAGCTATGCCATCGACTACGCAGGCTTGTGGCGTAGGCTTGACGCAGAAGTATAAATCTGCCTTGAGGAAAATCAAGAAGCAGAAGAGGTAGCAGCATGCAAAAGACCATAAAGCATGGAGCAACCATCAGTCTTGGGAAACGATAAGTCCAAATTCCAAATTTTTGGTTCGTAAAGGCGTTTGTATGTCAGAAGACAAGCTGTTGAGAAACACATTGATGTCGGGAGCCTTCAGTGAAGCACAATGGCGGCTCCATCATGTTCTCAGAATGCATTTTCAGCCAGCGGCATACAGGATCTGGTCAATATCAATGGAATGATGACAGCTAAGAAATATAAACAACTTCCTTTGGGAAAACAGCTTATTGATAAAAACACAAGCTGTCAGCGTGTTAATGACCCCCCAAACACAAGTACGAAATCTGTAGCTGGAACATTAAGGGCATTAAATTGGCCACCTCTGAGCCATGAACTCCACATACCAGGAGCTGTGGAATCACGCAAAGGGGCAGGAAAAAGAACAACAAGCAGCCAAAGTCAAAAGAAAGGCGACGGCAACTCCTGAAAAGAACCTTGAAGGAATTTAACAAAGGACTTCTTGAAATAAAATCTAAACCAGGGCACCAAAAGGGATTGCATCCTAAAGGAGGCCATACAAAATACGGAGTGGTGGAAGTTGGAACAATGGAGCACATTTGTGTTTATTCTAATGTTTTCACACTCACAAACATAATTAGTTATAAAAATCATGTTCTTGGGGGTCCGAACACATGAACTGCACTACATATACAGTCATGTGAAAATGTAAGTACACCCCATGAAATCCATCCATCCATCCATTATCCTAACTACAGGGTCATGGGGGTCTGCCGGAGCCAATCCCAGCCAACACAGGGCACAAGGCTGGAAACAAACCACGGGTAGGGTGCCAGCCCACCGCAGGGCGCACACACACGGGACAATTTAGGATCACCAATGCACCTAACCTGCATGTCTTTGGACTGTGGGAGAAAACCCACACAGACACGGGGAGAACATGCAAACTCTACACAGGGAGGACCCGGGAAGCGAACCCAGATCTCCTAACTGCGAGACAGCAGCGCTACCCACTGCGCCACCGTGCCACCCGTCCCATGAAATGTATTTCTTTATTAACATATGTGGACGTGTCAAAATTGGATCTTCATTTAAACAGCATCAATAGATAAAGGTGGTGTAATTTGAAAAAAGGAGTTAAGAATTTGGATTTGTGAAATTGTAATAACCAATTATGAACAGATGTGACATTTCCATCACATCACTTTGATTTTGTCTTTAGTCGTATGGGAGCTGACAGCCAATGAATGCTCTTACACAGAATTTAGCAACGAGAAGGCTTTAGACTTCACAAGCAGAAGCGAAGTTCATATGTCTGATGTCTTATGTTTTATGTACCACAACAGATTGGAAAAAAGAATAAAAAATAAGAGCAGAGAAGGCACTGAACTCGCCGTATGTGTTCACCCTTCGTACAGGGTCGGCTCAGTCAGGGAACACGTCATTCATTGGCAGTCACGAAAATGCCCAGCAATTTTTAGTCACGTAAATTGACCTGGTCTGGCATAACATCAAGTCTGAAGAGACAGGGTCCGGCAATGACATCAGCAAATGCTGTCGGTAAGTCTAACCTTATGAGAGGGATTTAGGAGTCATAGTGGACTCTAAGCTATCGACTTCCTAACGGTATTCAGAAGCCATTAAGAAGGCTAACAGAATGTCAGGTTATATAGCGCCTTGATGTGTGGAGTACAAGTCACAGGAGGTTCTGCTCAACCTTTATAACACACTGGTGAGGTCTCATCTTGAGTACTGTGTGCAGTTTTGGTCTCCAGGCTACAAAAAGGACATAGCAGCACTAGAAAAGGTCCAGAGAAGAGCGACTAGGCTGATTCCAGGGCTACAGGGGATGAGTTATGAGGAAAGATTAAAAGAGCTGAGCCTTTACAGTTTGAGCAAAAGAAGATTAAGAGGTGACATGATTGAAGGGTTTAAAATTATGAAGGGAATTAGTAAGTGGATCGAGACTGTTGTTTAAAAATGAGTTCATCAAGAACACGGGGACACAGTTGGAAACTTGTTAAGGGTAAATTTTGCACAAACATTAGGAAGTTTTTCTTTACACAAAGAACGATAGACACTTGGAATAAGCTACCAAGTAGGGTGGTAGACAGTAAGACGTTAGGGACTCTCAAAACTCGACTTGATGTGTTTTTGGAAGAAATAAGTGGATAGGACTGGCGAGCTTTGTTGGGCTGAATGGCCTGTTCTCGTCTCGAGTGTTCTAATGTTCTAATGTACCCCACGACTAACAGTTATGTAACATGACTGCAGCTTTAGTCGCGGTCAATCAAGATGATCCTGTGACTGGCATTTCATTTTTTCTGTAGTTAATCTCTTTATTAGAAGCCTGTCCCAGTCTGTTTAAATCTGCTGTCCTATCACTAAAATTTCAGTAGTGAGCCGGGCTGGATTAACCATTAAGCAAAATAAGCACACGTCTAGGGCATCAAGGGAAGGGGGGGACCATTGCCAGATTTACTAATACAGCAACAACAACAACAACAACATTTATTTATATAGCACATTTTCATACAAACAGTAGCTCAAAGTGCTTTACATAATAAAGAATAGAAAAAAAAAGACACAATAAGAAAACAAAATAAGTCAACATTAATTAACATAGAATAAGAGTAAGGTCCAATGGCCAGGGGGGACAGAAAAAACAAAAAAACTCCAGACGGCTGGAGAAAAAATAAAATCTGTAGGGATTCCAGACCATGATACCGCCCAGTCCCTCTGGGCATTCTACCTAACATAAATGAAACAGTCCTCTTTGTATTTAGGATTCTCACGGAAGGACTTGATGATGATGATGGTCACGTAGACTTCTGCCTTTTAATCCATCCATCATTGTTGGAGCATCATGATGCTTTGAGTAGGTGGAGGTGGCGCAGGCCACCACCACAAAGAAACCGGAAAAAAGAGACAGAAGAGAGAGTAGGGGTCAGTACAGATTTTAGAGCCACCATGAATAGTTATTATGATGAATTGAACATACAGAGTATCAGGATTAAGTTAAATTGAAGTTATAAAAAGGCCATGTTAAAGTAATGTGTTTTCAGCAGTGTTTTAAAGTGCTCTACTGTATCAGCCTGGCGAATTCCTATTGGCAGGCTATTCCAGATTTTAGGTGCATAGCAGCAGAAGGCCGCCTCACCACTTCTTTTAAGTTTTGTTCTTGGAATTCTAAGGAGACACTCATTTGAGGATCTGAGGTTACGATTTGGAATATAAGGTGTCAGACATTCTGATATATAAGATGGGGCGAGATTATTTAAGGCTTTATAAACCATAAGCAGAATTTTAAAGTCAATCCTGAATGACACAGGCAACCAGTGTAGTAACATTAAAACTGGAGAAATGTGTTCGGATTTTCTTTTCCTAGTTAGGATTCTAGCAGCTGCATTCTGCACTCGTCTTTCTTTATGTCTTTCTTGGGTGGTCCTGAGAGGAGTGCGTTACAGTAATCTAGTCAACTGAAAACAAATGCGTGAATTAATTTCTCAGCATCTTTCAATGACATAAGAGGTCTAACTTTTGTTTCTTAGGTGAAAAAATGCTGTCCTAATGATCTGATTAATATGTGATTTAAAATTCAGATTACAGTCAACAATCACCCCTAAGCTTTTTACCTCCGTCTTGACTTTTAATCCTAATGTATCCAGTTTATTTCTAATAGCCTC
Source organism: Polypterus senegalus (assembly GCF_016835505.1). NCBI lineage: Eukaryota > Metazoa > Chordata > Cladistia > Polypteriformes > Polypteridae > Polypterus > Polypterus senegalus. Next base: position 32,095,001 of record NC_053164.1, read on the forward strand.
ATTGTATCCATTATTGCTAAATTGCAGTATAAACATTATTCTCCATCTTACTTTTTAGTTTTGTTTCATCTTGAAAAATAAAATCTTATTATAATCTGATGTTGTGTTTAGAGCCTCTAAAATGTTTAATCCGGCCCAGACAGCGAGAGTATAGAAATTCCAAACTTTATGTACCGTTTTCTCATGAGCTGTTGCATAAGGGTTTAGTCTTTATCCCCAGCTTTTTCATTTTATGTTGCATACTTTTAAAGATTATGTATTTAAAAAATGAAAATTCAAAATATTTGGCAGACACTCACAGAGCCTGCAGTGCTTGTCCCGGAAGTAACTGATTAAATCAACGGCCAGTGCTGCAACAACCTGCAGGCGCCTCTGAGGATTTTAATTTAAGGCAGACGTCACTTGGACAGACATGTTTTTTTTTTTTTCTTCCTGGCATTGACTTGTGTCAGTTCTCCTACAAGTGGTAGGTTGAGCCCCAAAATCATGGAGGTCCTCTTTATAGTTCTCTGCATGGGAACAGTTGCAGCCTCTGCCATCTAGAGCAGAGCTTTACAAGTGTTTTTGGGGTTCGGTAACCCCAAATTAGTTTTCTTTCTTTGATTCCGTTATTTTGGCAGCAGTGGGCTGGAGGTGACTCTGGATGTGATGCCAATCCAGGGCACATTAACAGTCCCACACACATTCTAACTCAGGGTAGCAGTGCCTGCCTGAACCCACACACAAGGAGGAGGGCAGAATCTGAAATGGCCGCGGGAGCGAGTTCACTTTCGGCACTGATAACACGAGGCCTCCTCACATTTTCTAGTAGTCTTTGTCTTTGATAGGCTCAAAACAAAGTTGTCTCTTGTTGATTTCCTGAACTTGAGTCGTTCTTACGTCACTAGTGCATCACGGCCTCCATCTTTCAGTTTCAGCTCCAGTTGCGTCACCTCTCCTTGGCCTTGCATGGCTTAACATCTCCTGTTTCGGCGCACATCAAGAATGCTTTCAGCTTCACGTGTCACGCACTTTCTCAGTTTTCCCATTTTCCGCAAATGCAGCATCTTCATCCTCTGTAGCCAGCTAGATAAGGGTAACTGTTGGCCGTTCATTAATGTGGCTGCTTTCTGTTGAAAGTGTAAGGCTAGAAGAATCAAAGTCATTTTTTAGAGATGAAATTGAATAACCGAGCGAGTATTGGCCGAGCTCTAGAACTCATGACTGCTGGTTCAAGCTCCAGCACTGACCCGCTAGAGGACTCTGAGCAGGACTTGTACTACAAAACAAAATGGACACCATTGTTCAGTATGGTTCATACCGGCGCTGGAGGGTGGCACCAAGTTACATATGAATAAGCACGTGCCAGTGAGAATTCAACTACACATGTGACAATAATGAACCTATCAGAAGATGTGCATTATATAAAAAGGCGCTATACACAGTATGGGTTTCCTGTTAATGTCATGTTTCATTTGTGAAACCTTTATTTGCTTTCGCCCCTGGATGCATGTGTTGATTGACCATTTAAGAAATGTCAGGAAGGCACAAAACTGTATTCAGTTTTAATTTATTTTTATATAATACCTTGAAACACTGCACTAATACTGCTGCCCTGGGATTAAGATTTAAAAAATAAATGAGGTAGTCGTAGCAGCAAGCAGCAGGGTGGTTCTGAAAACACTGTGCCAGGCAGACATGTCAGGTGTGGTTACTTCGCCAGGCCTCTTTACGCCTGGTGCATCTCGAACCATTACATGCCCAGTCTCTCCGGACCCTCCCAGGCGAGCGGGCCCCCTGTGTCAGGCTTTTCTTTTAGTTCTTACAAGCCGAGGTGTGGCCGTGAGCTCACTGTGCTGCTTTCTCAAAGCGGCCTTATTGCCTCATATGTGATGCACTCTGAGGTGAACCTCAAAGGAAACCTGTCATCACGAGACTGGAAATTGGGAGGTTTGTAAAGCCACTGGAGGAAGATGAGCGCTTAAGTATAGAGATGGGCACTCTGGGGGCCCTGTGGCCAGGCAAATGGCCAATGGGGGCGATTCTGTTTGTTTCTTTTTAACACTCTTGTGCCACATTGTGGGCAGCAGGGAGAGGATTTCCAGTGGGAGCGCAGACAGGTTCTTTCTTTCTTTCTTTCTTTCTTTCTTTCTTTCTTTCTTTCTTTCTTTCTTTCTTTCTTTCTTTCTCTCAGACATCTCCTAATTCTCAGTAACAGAGACAGAGACAAGCGTAAAGGAGATCAGCTCCAGTCTCTGAAGTGAAAAAAGGCCACTGCTGAGGACAGCGGGTGGCCACTCAAGTGTGGGAACTCGAGACAAAACTTCACACACTTTTAGTTACTTTTAGTGTTCTTCTGCTTCCTCTTTCTCAACGAGCAAGTAAAGTTATGAAAGGCGCTGTGATGCAAATGTGCATTGGCACAGCTGGCATGGGAAGAAATCTTAAGAAAAAAAAGTTAGAAAATGGCAGCAGCGTCAAGCCCTGAAAAGTTTGCCAACCACCTGCTGCTACTGCCATCGACTCCGAGTCTCCAGCATCACCAAAATGGCTCAGATGAATGAAGCCAGGCTTTGCCCTGGGCAGTCGGATAAACTGTCGGTTCAAATCCCTACTTCATTGACGAGGCCCTTGACCTGAAAATTGCTCCGGGGGGCGTTACAATGACTGACCCTGCGCTCTGCCCTCCAAAGTCATTCACACTGACCATTTCCAGTCGGGGATTATAATGTACAGGGTGGGCCAGATCTAATTATGCAGATCCAGATCGTCTGGATGACGTTGATTTATGTGGGGACGATTCCAGTTTGGCGCAAAGACGATTCTTCGTGTTGTCAGTTTGCACACTTCTCGATGGTCCGGGATTTTTCAGGTGTAATAAACTTAATAAGTTATAACGTAATGAAAATTGCATAATTAGATCGGGACCACCCTATATATAAAATCAAAACTCAAATGAGAGTCATGTCTTACATATATATGTTTAGTTGTTAATAACACTTTAGCTGCCTAAGGTACATTAATAATCGCTTACCGCCATGTAAAATCACCTTAACAAACGCATTGTTCAGCCCTAATAAGACAAGTAGAGGAATTACCCACAATGCATCAATTCAGCGCTTAATTCAATGTAATAAGCTCTTAAAGGCTTAGGCGACATCCACAGTACTATATTTGTATAAAAATGCAGACATTTCATCTCCGTTTTTGCCGTTCATCCCCAGTGTTTCTAATCCTTGCAAATGTAGACTTTAGAAAACGCTTTCTAGAATCGTGTACGTCTGAAAACGCGGGCTCTGCATCACAGTGAAAACGTAGAGCTTTGAAAACAACGACTCTGATTGGTTTCTGTTAATTATGTGGCACCTCCCTGATTGGCTCGTGCTCATTACAACATCTCATTCCCTGATTGGTCACTCTTCACGGGGAGAAAACAAAAGAAAGCACATCCCAGCAGAGCAGACAAAGGAGCGCTGCTTTCCATGGCGTCTGATGCGTTGCTTACCTCTATGCATCTAAGTTGTGTTTTGCACAGTTTGAATGCTGCGTGCTAGCATAAAAAGCAAATTATTTACCGTTTTCAACAATGTTTCAATAAATCGTGTGCCTGGTAGCGTAACCATTTTTTCAAGGAGGACATTTCTTTTTCCTGTGTCCGCCAATGCTCATAATCCCAGTGTAGGCAGATGGCTCCATCATGTGCATTTTCGGCCACTTGAGTGTGAGTGGAAATACTTTTGTAAGCAGAACGAAAACGCTAATGTCGACAGAGATCATTTTCGTTTAAAAACACCGTAACACTAGTCGCTTACCGCTATGTAAAAACAAACACCACAATAAGGTAATAGGTGTTGCCCGCAGTGCATCATTTTTCAGTTACCGCTGCGTAATAAAATCTTAACAAAGGCCTTGTTTGTGTTATTTAGCAGTAAGTCACCAATAACGAGTCCTTAATCCTTATACTAAAGGGTGTCGGCCACCAACAGAACACACTCCTCCACCAAAGAAATGCTGGGGTGCCAACTGGGTCGCCCCTTTTAATGGCTAATATGTCCACAAAGAAACAGGTGCTTCATGGTGCTAATAATAGAAAAAGTAAAGCAATGTCACCCGAAAGGGGCCGCGGTCACATACGTCAGGCTGGAG